>NC_134832.1:155124845-155396718 GCF_004210375.1 Tachypleus tridentatus | reverse complement strand
ACGTCATAGTTCTCTCTATATATATATATAATAAACATTTAGTAGGAAATGTAAAACAATTTTTCTCATATTATACGTGAATGTCCCTCACCTTGTACACGTCATAGTTCTCTCTCTATATATATATAATAAACATTTAGAAGGAAATGTAAAACAATTTTTCTCATATTATACGTGAATGTCCCTCACCTTGTACACGTCATAGTTCTCTCTATATATATATATAATAAACATTTAGAAGGAAATGTAAAACAATTTTTCTCATATTATACGTGAATGTCCCTCACCTTGTACACGTCATAGTTCTCTCTATATATATATATAATAAACATTTAGAAGGAAATGTAAAACAATTTTTCTCATATTATACGTGAAGTCCCTCACCTTGTACACGTCATAGTTCTCTCTATATATATATATAATAAACATTTAGTAGGAAATGTAAAACAATTTTTCTCATATTATACGTGAATGTCCCTCACCTTGTACACGTCATAGTTCTCTCTATATATATATAATAAACATTTAGAAGGAAATGTAAAACAATTTTTCTCATATTATACGTGAATGTCCCTCACCTTGTACAAGTCATAGTTTTCTATATATATATATAATAAACATTTAGTAGGAAATGTAAAACAATTTTTCTCATATTATACGTGAATGTCCCTCACATTGTACACGTCATAGTTCTCTCTATATATATATAATAAACATTTAGAAGGAAATGTAAAACAATTTTTCTCATATTATACGTGAATGTCCCTCACCTTGTACACGTCATAGTTCTCTCTATATATATATATAATAAACATTTAGAAGGAAATGTAAAACAATTTTTCTCATATTATACGTAAAACAATTTTTCTCATATTATGTGAATGTCCCTCACCTTGTACACGTCATAGTTTCTCTCTATATATATATATATATAATAAACATTTAATGTCTCATATTATACGTGAATGTCCCTCACATTGTACACGTCATAGTTCTCTCTATATATATATATAATAAACATTTAGAAGGAAATGTAAAACAATTTTTCTCATATTATACGTGAATGTCCCTCACCTTGTACACGTCATAGTTCTCTCTATATATATATATATAATAAACATTTAGTAGGAAATGTAAAACAATTTTTCTCATATTATACGTGAATGTCCCTCACCTTGTACACGTCATAGTTCTCTCTCTATATATATATATAATAAACATTTAGTAGGAAATGTAAAACAATTTTTCTCATATTATACGTGAATGTCCCTCACCTTGTACACGTCATAGTTCTCTCTCTATATATATATATATAAACATTTAGAAGGAAATAAAACAATTTTTCTCATAATAATGTCCCTCACCTTTAGTCATAGGTTCTCTCTATATAAATATATAAACATTTAGAAGGAAATGTAAAACAATTTTTCTCATATTATACGTGAATGTCCCTCACCTTGTACACGTCATAGTTCTCTCTATATATATATATAATAAACATTTAGAAGGAAATGTAAAACAATTTTTCTCATATTATACGTGAATGTCCCTCACCTTGTACACGTCATAGTTCTCTCTATATATATATATAATAAACATTTAGAAGGAAATGTAAAACAATTTTTCTCATATTATACGTGAATGTCCCTCACCTTGTACACGTCATAGTTCTCTCTCTATATATATATAATAAACATTTAGAAGGAAATGTAAAACAATTTTTCTCATATTATACGTGAATGTCCCTCACCTTGTACAAGTCATAGTTTTCTATATATATATATAATAAACATTTAGTAGGAAATGTAAAACAATTTTTCTCATATTATACGTGAATGTCCCTCACCTTGTACACGTCATAGTTCTCTCTATATATATATATAATAAACATTTAGTAGGAAATGTAAAACAATTTTTCTCATATTATACGTGAATGTCCCTCACCTTGTACACGTCATAGTTCTCTCTATATATATATATAATAAACATTTAGAAGGAAATGTAAAACAATTTTTCTCATATTATACGTGAATGTCCCTCACCTTGTACACGTCATAGTTCTCTCTATATATATATATAATAAACATTTAGAAGGAAATGTAAAACAATTTTTCTCATATTATACGTGAATGTCCCTCACCTTGTACACGTCATAGTTCTCTCTATATATATATATAATAAACATTTAGAAGGAAATGTAAAACAATTTTTCTCATATTATACGTGAATGTCCCTCACCTTGTACACGTCATAGTTCTCTCTATATATATATATAATAAACATTTAGAAGGAAATGTAAAACAATTTTTCTCATATTATACGTGAATGTCCCTCACCTTGTACACGTCATAGTTCTCTCTCTATATATATATAATAAACATTTAGAAGGAAATGTAAAACAATTTTTCTCATATTATACGTGAATGTCCCTCACCTTGTACACGTCATAGTTCTCTATATATATATATATAATAAACATTTAGAAGGAAATGTAAAACAATTTTTCTCATATTATACGTGAATGTCCCTCACCTTGTACACGTCATAGTTCTCTCTATATATATATATAATAAACATTTAGAAGGAAATGTAAAACAATTTTTCTCATATTATACGTGAATGTCCCTCACCTTGTACACGTCATAGTTCTCTCTCTATATATATATATAATAAACATTTAGTAGGAAATGTAAAACAATTTTTCTCATATTATACGTGAATGTCCCTCACCTTGTACACGTCATAGTTCTCTCTATATATATATATAATAAACATTTAGAAGGAAATGTAAAACAATTTTTCTCATATTATACGTGAATGTCCCTCACCTTGTACACGTCATAGTTCTCTCTATATATATATATAATAAACATTTAGAAGGAAATGTAAAACAATTTTTCTCATATTATACGTGAATGTCCCTCACCTTGTACACGTCATAGTTCTCTCTATATATATATATAATAAACATTTAGAAGGAAATGTAAAACAATTTTTCTCATATTATACGTGAATGTCCCTCACCTTGTACACGTCATAGTTCTCTCTATATATATATATAATAAACATTTAGAAGGAAATGTAAAACAATTTTTCTCATATTATACGTGAATGTCCCTCACCTTGTACACGTCATAGTTCTCTCTATATATATATATAATAAACATTTAGAAGGAAATGTAAAACAATTTTTCTCATATTATACGTGAATGTCCCTCACCTTGTACACGTCATAGTTTCTCTCTATATATATATATAATAAACATTTAGAAGGAAATGTAAAACAATTTTTCTCATATTATACGTGAATGTCCCTCACCTTGTACACGTCATAGTTCTCTCTATATATATATATAATAAACATTTAGTAGGAAATGTAAAACAATTTTTCTCATATTATACGTGAATGTCCCTCACCTTGTACACGTCATAGTTCTCTCTATATATATATATATATAATAAACATTTAGAAGGAAATGTAAAACAATTTTTCTCATATTATACGTGAATGTCCCTCACCTTGTACACGTCATAGTTCTCTCTATATATATATATAATAAACATTTAGAAGGAAATGTAAAACAATTTTTCTCATATTATACGTGAATGTCCCTCACCTTGTACACGTCATAGTTCTCTCTATATATATATATAATAAACATTTAGTAGGAAATGTAAAACAATTTTTCTCATATTATACGTGAATGTCCCTCACCTTGTACACGTCATAGTTCTCTCTATATATATATATAATAAACATTTAGAAGGAAATGTAAAACAATTTTTCTCATATTATACGTGAATGTCCCTCACCTTGTACACGTCATAGTTCTCTCTCTATATATATATATAATAAACATTTAGAAGGAAATGTAAAACAATTTTTCTCATATTATACGTGAATGTCCCTCACCTTGTACACGTCATAGTTCTCTCTATATATATATATAATAAACATTTAGAAGGAAATGTAAAACAATTTTTCTCATATTATACGTGAATGTCCCTCACCTTGTACACGTCATAGTTCTCTCTATATATATATATAATAAACATTTAGAAGGAAATGTAAAACAATTTTTCTCATATTATACGTGAATGTCCCTCACCTTGTACACGTCATAGTCTCTCTCTATATATATATATAATAAACATTTAGATAGGAAATGTAAAACAATTTTTCTCATATTATACGTGAATGTCCCTCACCTTGTACACGTCATAGTTCTCTCTATATATATATATAATAAACATTTAGTAGGAAATGTAAAACAATTTTTCTCATATTATACGTGAATGTCCCTCACCTTGTACACGTCATAGTTCTCTCTATATATATATATAATAAACATTTAGAAGGAAATGTAAAACAATTTTTCTCATATTATACGTGAATGTCCCTCACCTTGTACACGTCATAGTTCTCTCTATATATATATATAATAAACATTTAGAAGGAAATGTAAAACAATTTTTCTCATATTATACGTGAATGTCCCTCACCTTGTACACGTCATAGTTCTCTCTCTATATATATATAATAAACATTTAGAAGGAAATGTAAAACAATTTTTCTCATATTATACGTGAATGTCCCTCACCTTGTACACGTCATAGTTCTCTCTATATATATATATAATAAACATTTAGAAGGAAATGTAAAACAATTTTTCTCATATTATACGTGAATGTCCCTCACCTTGTACACGTCATAGTTCTCTCTCTATATATATATATAATAAACATTTAGAAGGAAATGTAAAACAATTTTTCTCATATTATACGTGAATGTCCCTCACCTTGTACACGTCATAGTTCTCTCTATATATATATATAATAAACATTTAGAAGGAAATGTAAAACAATTTTTCTCATATTATACGTGAATGTCCCTCACCTTGTACACGTCATAGTTCTCTCTATATATATATATAATAAACATTTAGAAGGAAATGTAAAACAATTTTTCTCATATTATACGTGAATGTCCCTCACCTTGTACACGTCATAGTTCTCTCTCTATATATATATATAATAAACATTTAGAAGGAAATGTAAAACAATTTTTCTCATATTATACGTGAATGTCCCTCACCTTGTACACGTCATAGTTCTCTCTCTATATATATATATAATAAACATTTAGAAGGAAATGTAAAACAATTTTTCTCATATTATACGTGAATGTCCCTCACCTTGTACACGTCATAGTTCTCTCTATATAGATATATAATAAACATTTAGAAGGAAATGTAAAACAATTTTTCTCATATTATACGTGAATGTCCCTCACCTTGTACACGTCATAGTTCTCTCTCTATATATATATATAATAAACATTTAGAAGGAAATGTAAAACAATTTTTCTCATATTATACGTGAATGTCCCTCACCTTGTACACGTCATAGTTCTCTCTATATATATATATAATAAACATTTAGAAGGAAATGTAAAACAATTTTTCTCATATTATACGTGAATGTCCCTCACCTTGTACACGTCATAGTTCTCTCTATATATATATATAATAAACATTTAGAAGGAAATGTAAAACAATTTTTCTCATATTATACGTGAATGTCCCTCACCTTGTACACGTCATAGTTCTCTCTATATATATATATAATAAACATTTAGAAGGAAATGTAAAACAATTTTTCTCATATTATACGTGAATGTCCCTCACCTTGTACACGTCATAGTTCTCTCTCTCTATATATATATATAATAAACATTTAGAAGGAAATGTAAAACAATTTTTCTCATATTATACGTGAATGTCCCTCACCTTGTACACGTCATAGTTCTCTCTATATATATATATAATAAACATTTAGAAGGAAATGTAAAACAATTTTTCTCATATTATACGTGAATGTCCCTCACCTTGTACACGTCATAGTTCTCTCTATATATATATATAATAAACATTTAGAAGGAAATGTAAAACAATTTTTCTCATATTATACGTGAATGTCCCTCACCTTGTACACGTCATAGTTCTCTCTCTATATATATATATAATAAACATTTAGAAGGAAATGTAAAACAATTTTTCTCATATTATACGTGAATGTCCCTCACCTTGTACACGTCATAGTTCTCTCTATATATATATATAATAAACATTTAGAAGGAAATGTAAAACAATTTTTCTCATATTATACGTGAAGTCCCTCACCTTGTACACGTCATAGTTCTCTCTATATATATATATAATAAACATTTAGAAGGAAATGTAAAACAATTTTTCTCATATTATACGTGAATGTCCCTCACCTTGTACACGTCATAGTTCTCTCTCTATATATATATATAATAAACATTTAGAAGGAAATGTAAAACAATTTTTCTCATATTATACGTGAATGTCCCTCACCTTGTACACGTCATAGTTCTCTCTATATATATATATAATAAACATTTAGAAGGAAATGTAAAACAATTTTTCTCATATTATACGTGAATGTCCCTCACCTTGTACACGTCATAGTTCTCTCTATATATATATATAATAAACATTTAGAAGGAAATGTAAAACAATTTTTCTCATATTATACGTGAATGTCCCTCACCTTGTACACGTCATAGTTCTCTCTATATATATATATAATAAACATTTAGAAGGAAATGTAAAACAATTTTTCTCATATTATACGTGAATGTCCCTCACCTTGTACACGTCATAGTTCTCTCTATATATATATATAATAAACATTTAGAAGGAAATGTAAAACAATTTTTCTCATATTATACGTGAATGTCCCTCACCTTGTACACGTCATAGTTCTCTCTCTATATATATATATAATAAACATTTAGAAGGAAATGTAAAACAATTTTTCTCATATTATACGTGAATGTCCCTCACCTTGTACACGTCATAGTTCTCTCTATATATATATATAATAAACATTTAGAAGGAAATGTAAAACAATTTTTCTCATATTATACGTGAATGTCCCTCACCTTGTACACGTCATAGTTCTCTCTATATATATATATAATAAACATTTAGAAGGAAATGTAAAACAATTTTTCTCATATTATACGTGAATGTCCCTCACCTTGTACACGTCATAGTTCTCTCTATATATATATATAATAAACATTTAGAAGGAAATGTAAAACAATTTTTCTCATATTATACGTGAATGTCCCTCACCTTGTACACGTCATAGTCTCTCTCTATATATATATATAATAAACATTTAGAAGGAAATGTAAAACAATTTTTCTCATATTATACGTGAATGTCCCTCACCTTGTACACGTCATAGTTCTCTCTATATATATATATAATAAACATTTAGAAGGAAATGTAAAACAATTTTTCTCATATTATACGTGAATGTCCCTCACCTTGTACACGTCATAGTTCTCTCTATATATATATATAATAAACATTTAGAAGGAAATGTAAAACAATTTTTCTCATATTATACGTGAATGTCCCTCACCTTGTACACGTCATAGTTCTCTCTATATATATATATATAATAAACATTTAGAAGGAAATGTAAAACAATTTTTCTCATATTATACGTGAATGTCCCTCACCTTGTACACGTCATAGTTCTCTCTATATATATATATAATAAACATTTAGAAGGAAATGTAAAACAATTTTTCTCATATTATACGTGAATGTCCCTCACCTTGTACACGTCATAGTTCTCTCTCTATATATATATATAATAAACATTTAGAAGGAAATGTAAAACAATTTTTCTCATATTATACGTGAATGTCCCTCACCTTGTACACGTCATAGTTCTCTCTCTATATATATATATAATAAACATTTAGAAGGAAATGTAAAACAATTTTTCTCATATTATACGTGAATGTCCCTCACCTTGTACACGTCATAGTTCTCTCTATATATATATATAATAAACATTTAGAAGGAAATGTAAAACAATTTTTCTCATATTATACGTGAATGTCCCTCACCTTGTACACGTCATAGTTCTCTCTATATATATATATAATAAACATTTAGAAGGAAATGTAAAACAATTTTTCTCATATTATACGTGAATGTCCCTCACCTTGTACACGTCATAGTTCTCTCTATATATATATATAATAAACATTTAGTAGGAAATGTAAAACAATTTTTCTCATATTATACGTGAATGTCCCTCACCTTGTACACGTCATAGTTCTCTCTATATATATATATAATAAACATTTAGAAGGAAATGTAAAACAATTTTTCTCATATTATACGTGAATGTCCCTCACCTTGTACACGTCATAGTTCTCTATATATATATATATAATAAACATTTAGAAGGAAATGTAAAACAATTTTTCTCATATTATACGTGAATGTCCCTCACCTTGTACACGTCATAGTTCTCTCTCTATATATATATATAATAAACATTTAGAAGGAAATGTAAAACAATTTTTCTCATATTATACGTGAATGTCCCTCACCTTGTACACGTCATAGTTCTCTCTATATATATATATAATAAACATTTAGAAGGAAATGTAAAACAATTTTTCTCATATTATACGTGAATGTCCCTCACCTTGTACACGTCATAGTTCTCTCTATATATATATATAATAAACATTTAGAAGGAAATGTAAAACAATTTTTCTCATATTATACGTGAATGTCCCTCACCTTGTACACGTCATAGTTCTCTCTCTATATATATATATAATAAACATTTAGAAGGAAATGTAAAACAATTTTTCTCATATTATACGTGAATGTCCCTCACCTTGTACACGTCATAGTTCTCTCTATATATATATATAATAAACATTTAGAAGGAAATGTAAAACAATTTTTCTCATATTATACGTGAATGTCCCTCACCTTGTACACGTCATAGTTCTCTCTATATATATATATAATAAACATTTAGAAGGAAATGTAAAACAATTTTTCTCATATTATACGTGAATGTCCCTCACCTTGTACACGTCATAGTTCTCTCTATATATATATATAATAAACATTTAGAAGGAAATGTAAAACAATTTTTCTCATATTATACGTGAATGTCCCTCACCTTGTACACGTCATAGTTCTCTCTCTATATATATATAATAAACATTTAGAAGGAAATGTAAAACAATTTTTCTCATATTATACGTGAATGTCCCTCACCTTGTACACGTCATAGTTCTCTCTATATATATATATAATAAACATTTAGAAGGAAATGTAAAACAATTTTTCTCATATTATACGTGAATGTCCCTCACCTTGTACACGTCATAGTTCTCTCTATATATATATATAATAAACATTTAGAAGGAAATGTAAAACAATTTTTCTCATATTATACGTGAATGTCCCTCACCTTGTACACGTCATAGTTCTCTCTCTATATATATATATAATAAACATTTAGAAGGAAATGTAAAACAATTTTTCTCATATTATACGTGAATGTCCCTCACCTTGTACACGTCATAGTTCTCTCTCTATATATATATATAATAAACATTTAGAAGGAAATGTAAAACAATTTTTCTCATATTATACGTGAATGTCCCTCACCTTGTACACGTCATAGTTCTCTCTATATATATATATAATAAACATTTAGAAGGAAATGTAAAACAATTTTTCTCATATTATACGTGAATGTCCCTCACCTTGTACACGTCATAGTTCTCTCTATATATATATATAATAAACATTTAGAAGGAAATGTAAAACAATTTTTCTCATATTATACGTGAATGTCCCTCACCTTGTACACGTCATAGTTCTCTCTATATATATATATAATAAACATTTAGAAGGAAATGTAAAACAATTTTTCTCATATTATACGTGAATGTCCCTCACCTTGTACACGTCATAGTTCTCTCTATATATATATATAATAAACATTTAGAAGGAAATGTAAAACAATTTTTCTCATATTATACGTGAATGTCCCTCACCTTGTACACGTCATAGTTCTCTCTCTATATATATATATAATAAACATTTAGAAGGAAATGTAAAACAATTTTTCTCATATTATACGTGAATGTCCCTCACCTTGTACACGTCATAGTTCTCTCTATATATATATATAATAAACATTTAGAAGGAAATGTAAAACAATTTTTCTCATATTATACGTGAATGTCCCTCACCTTGTACACGTCATAGTTCTCTCTATATATATATATAATAAACATTTAGAAGGAAATGTAAAACAATTTTTCTCATATTATACGTGAATGTCCCTCACCTTGTACACGTCATAGTTCTCTCTATATATATATATAATAAACATTTAGAAGGAAATGTAAAACAATTTTTCTCATATTATACGTGAATGTCCCTCACCTTGTACACGTCATAGTTCTCTCTATATATATATATAATAAACATTTAGAAGGAAATGTAAAACAATTTTTCTCATATTATACGTGAATGTCCCTCACCTTGTACACGTCATAGTTCTCTCTATATATATATATAATAAACATTTAGAAGGAAATGTAAAACAATTTTTCTCATATTATACGTGAATGTCCCTCACCTTGTACACGTCATAGTTCTCTCTCTATATATATATATAATAAACATTTAGAAGGAAATGTAAAACAATTTTTCTCATATTATACGTGAATGTCCCTCACCTTGTACACGTCATAGTTCTCTCTCGTCATATATATATATATAATAAACATTTAGAAGGAAATGTAAAACAATTTTTCTCATATTATACGTGAATGTCCCTCACCTTGTACACGTCATAGTTCTCTCTATATATATATATAATAAACATTTAGAAGGAAATGTAAAACAATTTTTCTCATATTATACGTGAATGTCCCTCACCTTGTACACGTCATAGTTCTCTCTATATATATATATAATAAACATTTAGAAGGAAATGTAAAACAATTTTTCTCATATTATACGTGAATGTCCCTCACCTTGTACACGTCATAGTTCTCTCTATATATATATATAATAAACATTTAGAAGGAAATGTAA
This sequence comes from Tachypleus tridentatus, assembly GCF_004210375.1. Lineage (NCBI taxonomy): Eukaryota > Metazoa > Arthropoda > Merostomata > Xiphosura > Limulidae > Tachypleus > Tachypleus tridentatus. The sequence continues at coordinate 155,385,742 of NC_134832.1, read as the reverse complement.
AACAATTTTTCTCATATTATACGTGAATGTCCCTCACCTTGTACACGTCATAGTTCTCTCTATATATATATATAATAAACATTTAGAAGGAAATGTAAAACAATTTTTCTCATATTATACGTGAATGTCCCTCACCTTGTACACGTCATAGTTCTCTCTATATATATATATAATAAACATTTAGAAGGAAATGTAAAACAATTTTTCTCATATTATACGTGAATGTCCCTCACCTTGTACACGTCATAGTTCTCTCTCTATATATATATATAATAAACATTTAGAAGGAAATGTAAAACAATTTTTCTCATATTATACGTGAATGTCCCTCACCTTGTACACGTCATAGTTCTCTCTATATATATATATAATAAACATTTAGAAGGAAATGTAAAACAATTTTTCTCATATTATACGTGAATGTCCCTCACCTTGTACACGTCATAGTTCTCTCTATATATATATATAATAAACATTTAGAAGGAAATGTAAAACAATTTTTCTCATATTATACGTGAATGTCCCTCACCTTGTACACGTCATAGTTCTCTCTATATATATATATAATAAACATTTAGAAGGAAATGTAAAACAATTTTTCTCATATTATACGTGAATGTCCCTCACCTTGTACACGTCATAGTTCTCTCTCTATATATATATAATAAACATTTAGAAGGAAATGTAAAACAATTTTTCTCATATTATACGTGAATGTCCCTCACCTTGTACACGTCATAGTTCTCTCTATATATATATATAATAAACATTTAGAAGGAAATGTAAAACAATTTTTCTCATATTATACGTGAATGTCCCTCACCTTGTACACGTCATAGTTCTCTCTATATATATATATAATAAACATTTAGAAGGAAATGTAAAACAATTTTTCTCATATTATACGTGAATGTCCCTCACCTTGTACACGTCATAGTTCTCTCTCTATATATATATATAATAAACATTTAGAAGGAAATGTAAAACAATTTTTCTCATATTATACGTGAATGTCCCTCACCTTGTACACGTCATAGTCTCTCTCTATATATATATATAATAAACATTTAGAAGGAAATGTAAAACAATTTTTCTCATATTATACGTGAATGTCCCTCACCTTGTACACGTCATAGTTCTCTCTATATATATATATATAATAAACATTTAGAAGGAAATGTAAAACAATTTTTCTCATATTATACGTGAATGTCCCTCACCTTGTACACGTCATAGTTCTCTCTATATATATATATAATAAACATTTAGAAGGAAATGTAAAACAATTTTTCTCATATTATACGTGAATGTCCCTCACCTTGTACACGTCATAGTTCTCTCTCTATATATATATATAATAAACATTTAGAAGGAAATGTAAAACAATTTTTCTCATATTATACGTGAATGTCCCTCACCTTGTACACGTCATAGTTCTCTCTATATATATATATAATAAACATTTAGAAGGAAATGTAAAACAATTTTTCTCATATTATACGTGAATGTCCCTCACCTTGTACACGTCATAGTTCTCTCTATATATATATATAATAAACATTTAGAAGGAAATGTAAAACAATTTTTCTCATATTATACGTGAATGTCCCTCACCTTGTACACGTCATAGTTCTCTCTCTATATATATATATAATAAACATTTAGAAGGAAATGTAAAACAATTTTTCTCATATTATACGTGAATGTCCCTCACCTTGTACACGTCATAGTTCTCTCTATATATATATATAATAAACATTTAGAAGGAAATGTAAAACAATTTTTCTCATATTATACGTGAATGTCCCTCACCTTGTACACGTCATAGTTCTCTCTATATATATATATAATAAACATTTAGAAGGAAATGTAAAACAATTTTTCTCATATTATACGTGAATGTCCCTCACCTTGTACACGTCATAGTTCTCTCTATATATATATATAATAAACATTTAGAAGGAAATGTAAAACAATTTTTCTCATATTATACGTGAATGTCCCTCACCTTGTACACGTCATAGTTCTCTCTATATATATATATAATAAACATTTAGAAGGAAATGTAAAACAATTTTTCTCATATTATACGTGAATGTCCCTCACCTTGTACACGTCATAGTTCTCTCTATATATATATATAATAAACATTTAGAAGGAAATGTAAAACAATTTTTCTCATATTATACGTGAATGTCCCTCACCTTGTACACGTCATAGTTCTCTCTATATATATATATAATAAACATTTAGTAGGAAATGTAAAACAATTTTTCTCATATTATACGTGAATGTCCCTCACCTTGTACACGTCATAGTTCTCTCTCTATATATATATATAATAAACATTTAGAAGGAAATGTAAAACAATTTTTCTCATATTATACGTGAATGTCCCTCACCTTGTACACGTCATAGTTCTCTCTATATATATATATAATAAACATTTAGAAGGAAATGTAAAACAATTTTTCTCATATTATACGTGAATGTCCCTCACCTTGTACACGTCATAGTCTCTCTCATATATATATATATAATAAACATTTAGAAGGAAATGTAAAACAATTTTTCTCATATTATACGTGAATGTCCCTCACCTTGTACACGTCATAGTTCTCTCTATATATATATATAATAAACATTTAGAAGGAAATGTAAAACAATTTTTCTCATATTATACGTGAATGTCCCTCACCTTGTACACGTCATAGTTCTCTCTCTATATATATATATAATAAACATTTAGAAGGAAATGTAAAACAATTTTTCTCATATTATACGTGAATGTCCCTCACCTTGTACACGTCATAGTTCTCTCTATATATATATATAATAAACATTTAGAAGGAAATGTAAAACAATTTTTCTCATATTATACGTGAATGTCCCTCACCTTGTACACGTCATAGTTCTCTCTATATATATATATAATAAACATTTAGAAGGAAATGTAAAACAATTTTTCTCATATTATACGTGAATGTCCCTCACCTTGTACACGTCATAGTTCTCTCTATATATATATATAATAAACATTTAGAAGGAAATGTAAAACAATTTTTCTCATATTATACGTGAATGTCCCTCACCTTGTACACGTCATAGTTCTCTCTATATATATATATAATAAACATTTAGAAGGAAATGTAAAACAATTTTTCTCATATTATACGTGAATGTCCCTCACCTTGTACATACGTCATAGTTCTCTCTATATATATATATAATAAACATTTAGAAGGAAATGTAAAACAATTTTTCTCATATTATACGTGAATGTCCCTCACCTTGTACACGTCATAGTTCTCTCTATATATATATATATAATAAACATTTAGAAGGAAATGTAAAACAATTTTTCTCATATTATACGTGAATGTCCCTCACCTTGTACACGTCATAGTTCTCTCTATATATATATATAATAAACATTTAGAAGGAAATGTAAAACAATTTTTCTCATATTATACGTGAATGTCCCTCACCTTGTACACGTCATAGTTCTCTCTATATATATATATAATAAACATTTAGAAGGAAATGTAAAACAATTTTTCTCATATTATACGTGAATGTCCCTCACCTTGTACACGTCATAGTTCTCTCTATATATATATATAATAAACATTTAGAAGGAAATGTAAAACAATTTTTCTCATATTATACGTGAATGTCCCTCACCTTGTACACGTCATAGTTCTCTCTCTATATATATATATAATAAACATTTAGAAGGAAATGTAAAACAATTTTTCTCATATTATACGTGAATGTCCCTCACCTTGTACACGTCATAGTTCTCTCTCTATATATATATAATAAACATTTAGAAGGAAATGTAAAACAATTTTTCTCATATTATACGTGAATGTCCCTCACCTTGTACACGTCATAGTTCTCTCGTCATATATATATATATAATAAACATTTAGAAGGAAATGTAAAACAATTTTTCTCATATTATACGTGAATGTCCCTCACCTTGTACACGTCATAGTTTCTCTCTATATATATATATAATAAACATTTAGAAGGAAATGTAAAACAATTTTTCTCATATTATACGTGAAGTCCCTCACCTTGTACACGTCATAGTTCTCTCTATATATATATATAATAAACATTTAGAAGGAAATGTAAAACAATTTTTCTCATATTATACGTGAATGTCCCTCACCTTGTACACGTCATAGTTCTCTCTCTATATATATATATAATAAACATTTAGAAGGAAATGTAAAACAATTTTTCTCATATTATACGTGAATGTCCCTCACCTTGTACACGTCATAGTTCTCTCTATATATATATATAATAAACATTTAGAAGGAAATGTAAAACAATTTTTCTCATATTATACGTGAATGTCCCTCACCTTGTACACGTCATAGTTCTCTCTATATATATATATAATAAACATTTAGAAGGAAATGTAAAACAATTTTTCTCATATTATACGTGAATGTCCCTCACCTTGTACACGTCATAGTTCTCTCTATATATATATATAATAAACATTTAGAAGGAAATGTAAAACAATTTTTCTCATATTATACGTGAATGTCCCTCACCTTGTACACGTCATAGTTCTCTCTATATATATATATAATAAACATTTAGAAGGAAATGTAAAACAATTTTTCTCATATTATACGTGAATGTCCCTCACCTTGTACACGTCATAGTTCTCTCTATATATATATATAATAAACATTTAGAAGGAAATGTAAAACAATTTTTCTCATATTATACGTGAATGTCCCTCACCTTGTACACGTCATAGTTCTCTCTATATATATATATAATAAACATTTAGAAGGAAATGTAAAACAATTTTTCTCATATTATACGTGAATGTCCCTCACCTTGTACACGTCATAGTTCTCTCTATATATATATATATAATAAACATTTAGAAGGAAATGTAAAACAATTTTTCTCATATTATACGTGAATGTCCCTCACCTTGTACACGTCATAGTTCTCTCTATATATATATATAATAAACATTTAGAAGGAAATGTAAAACAATTTTTCTCATATTATACGTGAATGTCCCTCACCTTGTACACGTCATAGTTCTCTCTATATATATATATAATAAACATTTAGAAGGAAATGTAAAACAATTTTTCTCATATTATACGTGAATGTCCCTCACCTTGTACACGTCATAGTCATAGTTCTCTCTATATATATATATAATAAACATTTAGAAGGAAATGTAAAACAATTTTTCTCATATTATACGTGAATGTCCCTCACCTTGTACACGTCATAGTTCTCTCTATATATATATATAATAAACATTTAGAAGGAAATGTAAAACAATTTTTCTCATATTATACGTGAATGTCCCTCACCTTGTACACGTCATAGTTCTCTCTATATATATATATAATAAACATTTAGAAGGAAATGTAAAACAATTTTTCTCATATTATACGTGAATGTCCCTCACCTTGTACACGTCATAGTTCTCTCTCTATATATATATATAATAAACATTTAGAAGGAAATGTAAAACAATTTTTCTCATATTATACGTGAATGTCCCTCACCTTGTACACGTCATAGTTCTCTCTCTATATATATATATAATAAACATTTAGAAGGAAATGTAAAACAATTTTTCTCATATTATACGTGAATGTCCCTCACCTTGTACACGTCATAGTTCTCTCTATATATATATATAATAAACATTTAGAAGGAAATGTAAAACAATTTTTCTCATATTATACGTGAATGTCCCTCACCTTGTACACGTCATAGTTCTCTCTATATATATATATAATAAACATTTAGAAGGAAATGTAAAACAATTTTTCTCATATTATACGTGAATGTCCCTCACCTTGTACACGTCATAGTTCTCTCTCTATATATATATAATAAACATTTAGAAGGAAATGTAAAACAATTTTTCTCATATTATACGTGAATGTCCCTCACCTTGTACACGTCATAGTTCTCTCTATATATATATATAATAAACATTTAGAAGGAAATGTAAAACAATTTTTCTCATATTATACGTGAATGTCCCTCACCTTGTACACGTCATAGTTCTCTCTCTATATATATATATAATAAACATTTAGAAGGAAATGTAAAACAATTTTTCTCATATTATACGTGAATGTCCCTCACCTTGTACACGTCATAGTTCTCTCTATATATATATATAATAAACATTTAGAAGGAAATGTAAAACAATTTTTCTCATATTATACGTGAATGTCCCTCACCTTGTACACGTCATAGTTCTCTCTATATATATATATAATAAACATTTAGAAGGAAATGTAAAACAATTTTTCTCATATTATACGTGAATGTCCCTCACCTTGTACACGTCATAGTTCTCTCTATATATATATATAATAAACATTTAGAAGGAAATGTAAAACAATTTTTCTCATATTATACGTGAATGTCCCTCACCTTGTACACGTCATAGTTCTCTCTATATATATATATAATAAACATTTAGAAGGAAATGTAAAACAATTTTTCTCATATTATACGTGAATGTCCCTCACCTTGTACACGTCATAGTTCTCTCTATATATATATATAATAAACATTTAGAAGGAAATGTAAAACAATTTTTCTCATATTATACGTGAATGTCCCTCACCTTGTACACGTCATAGTTCTCTCTATATATATATATAATAAACATTTAGAAGGAAATGTAAAACAATTTTTCTCATATTATACGTGAATGTCCCTCACCTTGTACACGTCATAGTTCTCTCTATATATATATATAATAAACATTTAGAAGGAAATGTAAAACAATTTTTCTCATATTATACGTGAATGTCCCTCACCTTGTACACGTCATAGTTCTCTCTCTATATATATATATAATAAACATTTAGAAGGAAATGTAAAACAATTTTTCTCATATTATACGTGAATGTCCCTCACCTTGTACACGTCATAGTTCTCTCTATATATATATATAATAAACATTTAGAAGGAAATGTAAAACAATTTTTCTCATATTATACGTGAATGTCCCTCACCTTGTACACGTCATAGTTCTCTCTATATATATATATAATAAACATTTAGAAGGAAATGTAAAACAATTTTTCTCATATTATACGTGAATGTCCCTCACCTTGTACACGTCATAGTTCTCTCTATATATATATATAATAAACATTTAGAAGGAAATGTAAAACAATTTTTCTCATATTATACGTGAATGTCCCTCACCTTGTACACGTCATAGTTCTCTCTATATATATATATAATAAACATTTAGAAGGAAATGTAAAACAATTTTTCTCATATTATACGTGAATGTCCCTCACCTTGTACACGTCATAGTTCTCTCTATATATATATATAATAAACATTTAGAAGGAAATGTAAAACAATTTTTCTCATATTATACGTGAATGTCCCTCACCTTGTACACGTCATAGTTCTCTCTATATATATATATAATAAACATTTAGAAGGAAATGTAAAACAATTTTTCTCATATTATACGTGAATGTCCCTCACCTTGTACACGTCATAGTTCTCTCTATATATATATATAATAAACATTTAGAAGGAAATGTAAAACAATTTTTCTCATATTATACGTGAATGTCCCTCACCTTGTACACGTCATAGTTCTCTCTATATATATATATAATAAACATTTAGAAGGAAATGTAAAACAATTTTTCTCATATTATACGTGAATGTCCCTCACCTTGTACACGTCATAGTTCTCTCTATATATATATATAATAAACATTTAGAAGGAAATGTAAAACAATTTTTCTCATATTATACGTGAATGTCCCTCACCTTGTACACGTCATAGTCTCTCTCTATATATATATATAATAAACATTTAGAAGGAAATGTAAAACAATTTTTCTCATATTATACGTGAATGTCCCTCACCTTGTACACGTCATAGTTCTCTCTATATATATATATAATAAACATTTAGAAGGAAATGTAAAACAATTTTTCTCATATTATACGTGAATGTCCCTCACCTTGTACACGTCATAGTTCTCTCTATATATATATATAATAAACATTTAGAAGGAAATGTAAAACAATTTTTCTCATATTATACGTGAATGTCCCTCACCTTGTACACGTCATAGTTCTCTCTCTATATATATATATAATAAACATTTAGAAGGAAATGTAAAACAATTTTTCTCATATTATACGTGAATGTCCCTCACCTTGTACACGTCATAGTTCTCTCTATATATATATATAATAAACATTTAGAAGGAAATGTAAAACAATTTTTCTCATATTATACGTGAATGTCCCTCACCTTGTACACGTCATAGTTCTCTCTATATATATATATAATAAACATTTAGAAGGAAATGTAAAACAATTTTTCTCATATTATACGTGAATGTCCCTCACCTTGTACACGTCATAGTTCTCTCTCATATATATATATATAATAAACATTTAGAAGGAAATGTAAAACAATTTTTCTCATATTATACGTGAATGTCCCTCACCTTGTACACGTCATAGTTCTCTCTATATATATATATAATAAACATTTAGAAGGAAATGTAAAACAATTTTTCTCATATTATACGTGAATGTCCCTCACCTTGTACACGTCATAGTTCTCTCTCTATATATATATATAATAAACATTTAGAAGGAAATGTAAAACAATTTTTCTCATATTATACGTGAATGTCCCTCACCTTGTACACGTCATAGTTCTCTCTATATATATATATAATAAACATTTAGAAGGAAATGTAAAACAATTTTTCTCATATTATACGTGAATGTCCCTCACCTTGTACACGTCATAGTCTCTCTCTATATATATATATAATAAACATTTAGAAGGAAATGTAAAACAATTTTTCTCATATTATACGTGAATGTCCCTCACCTTGTACACGTCATAGTTCTCTCTATATATATATATAATAAACATTTAGAAGGAAATGTAAAACAATTTTTCTCATATTATACGTGAATGTCCCTCACCTTGTACACGTCATAGTTCTCTCTCTATATATATATATAATAAACATTTAGTAGGAAATGTAAAACAATTTTTCTCATATTATACGTGAATGTCCCTCACCTTGTACACGTCATAGTTCTCTCTCTATATATATATATAATAAACATTTAGAAGGAAATGTAAAACAATTTTTCTCATATTATACGTGAATGTCCCTCACCTTGTACACGTCATAGTTCTCTCTATATATATATATAATAAACATTTAGAAGGAAATGTAAAACAATTTTTCTCATATTATACGTGAATGTCCCTCACCTTGTACACGTCATAGTTCTCTCTATATATATATATAATAAACATTTAGAAGGAAATGTAAAACAATTTTTCTCATATTATACGTGAATGTCCCTCACCTTGTACAAGTCATAGTTTCTCTCTATATATATATATAATAAACATTTAGAAGGAAATGTAAAACAATTTTTCTCATATTATACGTGAATGTCCCTCACCTTGTACACGTCATAGTTCTCTCTCTATATATATATATAATAAACATTTAGAAGGAAATGTAAAACAATTTTTCTCATATTATACGTGAATGTCCCTCACCTTGTACACGTCATAGTTCTCTCTATATATATATATAATAAACATTTAGAAGGAAATGTAAAACAATTTTTCTCATATTATACGTGAATGTCCCTCACCTTGTACACGTCATAGTTCTCTCTATATATATATATAATAAACATTTAGTAGGAAATGTAAAACAATTTTTCTCATATTATACGTGAATGTCCCTCACCTTGTACACGTCATAGTTCTCTCTATATATATATATAATAAACATTTAGAAGGAAATGTAAAACAATTTTTCTCATATTATACGTGAATGTCCCTCACCTTGTACACGTCATAGTTCTCTCTATATATATATATAATAAACATTTAGAAGGAAATGTAAAACAATTTTTCTCATATTATACGTGAATGTCCCTCACCTTGTACACGTCATAGTTCTCTCTCTATATATATATAATAAACATTTAGAAGGAAATGTAAAACAATTTTTCTCATATTATACGTGAATGTCCCTCACCTTGTACACGTCATAGTTCTCTCTATATATATATATAATAAACATTTAGAAGGAAATGTAAAACAATTTTTCTCATATTATACGTGAATGTCCCTCACCTTGTACACGTCATAGTTCTCTCTATATATATATATATAATAAACATTTAGAAGGAAATGTAAAACAATTTTTCTCATATTATACGTGAATGTCCCTCACCTTGTACACGTCATAGTTCTCTCTCTATATATATATAATAAACATTTAGAAGGAAATGTAAAACAATTTTTCTCATATTATACGTGAATGTCCCTCACCTTGTACACGTCATAGTTCTCTCTATATATATATATAATAAACATTTAGAAGGAAATGTAAAACAATTTTTCTCATATTATACGTGAATGTCCCTCACCTTGTACACGTCATAGTTCTCTCTCTATATATATATATAATAAACATTTAGAAGGAAATGTAAAACAATTTTTCTCATATTATACGTGAATGTCCCTCACCTTGTACACGTCATAGTTCTCTCTATATATATATATAATAAACATTTAGAAGGAAATGTAAAACAATTTTTCTCATATTATACGTGAATGTCCCTCACCTTGTACACGTCATAGTTCTCTCTATATATATATATAATAAACATTTAGAAGGAAATGTAAAACAATTTTTCTCATATTATACGTGAATGTCCCTCACCTTGTACACGTCATAGTTCTCTCTCTATATATATATAATAAACATTTAGAAGGAAATGTAAAACAATTTTTCTCATATTATACGTGAATGTCCCTCACCTTGTACACGTCATAGTTCTCTCTATATATATATATAATAAACATTTAGAAGGAAATGTAAAACAATTTTTCTCATATTATACGTGAATGTCCCTCACCTTGTACACGTCATAGTTCTCTCTATATATATATATAATAAACATTTAGAAGGAAATGTAAAACAATTTTTCTCATATTATACGTGAATGTCCCTCACCTTGTACACGTCATAGTTCTCTCTATATATATATATAATAAACATTTAGAAGGAAATGTAAAACAATTTTTCTCATATTATACGTGAATGTCCCTCACCTTGTACACGTCATAGTTCTCTCTCTATATATATATATAATAAACATTTAGAAGGAAATGTAAAACAATTTTTCTCATATTATACGTGAATGTCCCTCACCTTGTACACGTCATAGTTCTCTCTCTATATATATATATAATAAACATTTAGAAGGAAATGTAAAACAATTTTTCTCATATTATACGTGAATGTCCCTCACCTTGTACACGTCATAGTTCTCTCTCTATATATATATATAATAAACATTTAGTAGGAAATGTAAAACAATTTTTCTCATATTATACGTGAATGTCCCTCACCTTGTACACGTCATAGTTCTCTCTCTATATATATATATAATAAACATTTAGAAGGAAATGTAAAACAATTTTTCTCATATTATACGTGAATGTCCCTCACCTTGTACACGTCATAGTTCTCTCTATATATATATATAATAAACATTTAGAAGGAAATGTAAAACAATTTTTCTCATATTATACGAATGTCCCTCACCTTGTACACGTCATAGTTCTCTCTATATATATATATAATAAACATTTAGAAGGAAATGTAAAACCCTCATATTTGTATGTCCGTCATAGTTCTCTCTATATATATATAATAAACATTTAGTAGGAAATGTAAAACAATTTTTCTCATATTATACGTGAATGTCCCTCACCTTGTACACGTCATAGTTCTCTCTATATATATATATAATAAACATTTAGAAGGAAATGTAAAACAATTTTTCTCATATTATACGTGAATGTCCCTCACCTTGTACACGTCATAGTTCTCTCTATATATATATATAATAAACATTTAGAAGGAAATGTAAAACAATTTTTCTCATATTATACGTGAATGTCCCTCACCTTGTACACGTCATAGTTCTCTCTATATATATATATAATAAACATTTAGAAGGAAATGTAAAACAATTTTTCTCATATTATACGTGAATGTCCCTCACCTTGTACACGTCATAGTTCTCTCTATATATATATATAATAAACATTTAGAAGGAAATGTAAAACAATTTTTCTCATATTATACGTGAATGTCCCTCACCTTGTACACGTCATAGTTCTCTCTATATATATATATAATAAACATTTAGAAGGAAATGTAAAACAATTTTTCTCATATTATACGTGAATGTCCCTCACCTTGTACACGTCATAGTTCTCTCTCTATATATATATATAATAAACATTTAGAAGGAAATGTAAAACAATTTTTCTCATATTATACGTGAATGTCCCTCACCTTGTACACGTCATAGTTCTCTCTATATATATATATAATAAACATTTAGAAGGAAATGTAAAACAATTTTTCTCATATTATACGTGAATGTCCCTCACCTTGTACACGTCATAGTTCTCTCTATATATATATATAATAAACATTTAGAAGGAAATGTAAAACAATTTTTCTCATATTATACGTGAATGTCCCTCACCTTGTACACGTCATAGTTCTCTCTATATATATATATAATAAACATTTAGAAGGAAATGTAAAACAATTTTTCTCATATTATACGTGAATGTCCCTCACCTTGTACACGTCATAGTTCTCTCTCTATATATATATATAATAAACATTTAGAAGGAAATGTAAAACAATTTTTCTCATATTATACGTGAATGTCCCTCACCTTGTACACGTCATAGTTCTCTCTCTATATATATATATAATAAACATTTAGAAGGAAATGTAAAACAATTTTTCTCATATTATACGTGAATGTCCCTCACCTTGTACGTCACGTTCTCTCTCTATATATATATATAATAAACATTTAGTAGGAAATGTAAAACAATTTTTCTCATATTATACGTGAATGTCCCTCACCTTGTACACGTCATAGTTCTCTCTATATATATATATAATAAACATTTAGAAGGAAATGTAAAACAATTTTTCTCATATTATACGTGAATGTCCCTCACCTTGTACACGTCATAGTTCTCTCTATATATATATATAATAAACATTTAGAAGGAAATGTAAAACAATTTTTCTCATATTATACGTGAATGTCCCTCACCTTGTACACGTCATAGTTTCTCTCTATATATATATATAATAAACATTTAGAAGGAAATGTAAAACAATTTTTCTCATATTATACGTGAATGTCCCTCACCTTGTACACGTCATAGTTCTCTCTATATATATATATAATAAACATTTAGAAGGAAATGTAAAACAATTTTTCTCATATTATACGTGAATGTCCCTCACCTTGTACACGTCATAGTTCTCTATATATATATATATAATAAACATTTAGAAGGAAATGTAAAACAATTTTTCTCATATTATACGTGAATGTCCCTCACCTTGTACACGTCATAGTTCTCTCTCTATATATATATATAATAAACATTTAGAAGGAAATGTAAAACAATTTTTCTCATATTATACGAATGTCCCTCACCTTGAATGTCCCTCACCTTGTACACGTCATAGTCATTCTCTCTATATATATATATAATAAACATTTAGAAGGAAATGTAAAACAATTTTTCTCATATTATACGTGAATGTCCCTCACCTTGTACACGTCATAGTTCTCTCTCTATATATATATATAATAAACATTTAGAAGGAAATGTAAAACAATTTTTCTCATATTATACGTGAATGTCCCTCACCTTGTACACGTCATAGTTCTCTCTATATATATATATAATAAACATTTAGAAGGAAATGTAAAACAATTTTTCTCATATTATACGTGAATGTCCCTCACCTTGTACACGTCATAGTTCTCTCTATATATATATATAATAAACATTTAGAAGGAAATGTAAAACAATTTTTCTCATATTATACGTGAATGTCCCTCACCTTGTACACGTCATAGTTCTCTCTATATATATATATAATAAACATTTAGAAGGAAATGTAAAACAATTTTTCTCATATTATACGTGAATGTCCCTCACCTTGTACACGTCATAGTTCTCTCTATATATATATATATAATAAACATTTAGAAGGAAATGTAAAACAATTTTTCTCATATTATACGTGAATGTCCCTCACCTTGTACACGTCATAGTTCTCTCTCTATATATATATATAATAAACATTTAGAAGGAAATGTAAAACAATTTTTCTCATATTATACGTGAATGTCCCTCACCTTGTACACGTCATAGTTCTCTCTATATATATATATAATAAACATTTAGTAGGAAATGTAAAACAATTTTTCTCATATTATACGTGAATGTCCCTCACCTTGTACACGTCATAGTTCTCTCTCTATATATATATAATAAACATTTAGAAGGAAATGTAAAACAATTTTTCTCATATTATACGTGAATGTCCCTCACCTTGTACACGTCATAGTTCTCTCTATATATATATATAATAAACATTTAGAAGGAAATGTAAAACAATTTTTCTCATATTATACGTGAATGTCCCTCACCTTGTACACGTCATAGTTCTCTCTATATATATATATAATAAACATTTAGAAGGAAATGTAAAACAATTTTTCTCATATTATACGTGAATGTCCCTCACCTTGTACACGTCATAGTTCTCTCTCTATATATATATATAATAAACATTTAGAAGGAAATGTAAAACAATTTTTCTCATATTATACGTGAATGTCCCTCACCTTGTACACGTCATAGTTCTCTCTATATATATATATAATAAACATTTAGAAGGAAATGTAAAACAATTTTTCTCATATTATACGTGAATGTCCCTCACCTTGTACACGTCATAGTTCTCTCTATATATATATATAATAAACATTTAGATAGGAAATGTAAAACAATTTTTCTCATATTATACGTGAATGTCCCTCACCTTGTACACGTCATACCTTTCTCTCTATATATATATATAATAAACATTTAGAAGGAAATGTAAAACAATTTTTCTCATATTATACGTGAATGTCCCTCACCTTGTACACGTCATAGTTCTCTCTATATATATATATAATAAACATTTAGAAGGAAATGTAAAACAATTTTTCTCATATTATACGTGAATGTCCCTCACCTTGTACACGTCATAGTTCTCTCTCTATATATATATATAATAAACATTTAGTAGGAAATGTAAAACAATTTTTCTCATATTATACGTGAATGTCCCTCACCTTGTACACGTCATAGTTTCTCTCTATATATATATATAATAAACATTTAGAAGGAAATGTAAAACAATTTTTCTCATATTATACGTGAATGTCCCTCACCTTGTACACGTCATAGTTCTCTCTCTATATATATATATAATAAACATTTAGAAGGAAATGTAAAACAATTTTTCTCATATTATACGTGAATGTCCCTCACCTTGTACACGTCATAGTTCTCTCTATATATATATATAATAAACATTTAGAAGGAAATGTAAAACAATTTTTCTCATATTATACGTGAATGTCCCTCACCTTGTACACGTCATAGTTCTCTCTCTATATATATATATAATAAACATTTAGAAGGAAATGTAAAACAATTTTTCTCATATTATACGTGAATGTCCCTCACCTTGTACACGTCATAGTTCTCTCTATATATATATATAATAAACATTTAGAAGGAAATGTAAAACAATTTTTCTCATATTATACGTGAATGTCCCTCACCTTGTACACGTCATAGTTCTCTCTATATATATATATAATAAACATTTAGAAGGAAATGTAAAACAATTTTTCTCATATTATACGTGAATGTCCCTCACCTTGTACACGTCATAGTTCTCTCTATATATATATATAATAAACATTTAGAAGGAAATGTAAAACAATTTTTCTCATATTATACGTGAATGTCCCTCACCTTGTACACGTCATAGTTCTCTCTATATATATATATAATAAACATTTAGAAGGAAATGTAAAACAATTTTTCTCATATTATACGTGAATGTCCCTCACCTTGTACACGTCATAGTCCCTCTCTCTATATATATATATAATAAACATTTAGAAGGAAATGTAAAACAATTTTTCTCATATTATACGTGAATGTCCCTCACCTTGTACACGTCATAGTTCTCTCTCTATATATATATATAATAAACATTTAGAAGGAAATGTAAAACAATTTTTCTCATATTATACGTGAATGTCCCTCACCTTGTACACGTCATAGTTCTCTCTATATATATATATAATAAACATTTAGAAGGAAATGTAAAACAATTTTTCTCATATTATACGTGAATGTCCCTCACCTTGTACACGTCATAGTTCTCTCTATATATATATATAATAAACATTTAGAAGGAAATGTAAAACAATTTTTCTCATATTATACGTGAATGTCCCTCACCTTGTACACGTCATAGTTCTCTCTATATATATATATAATAAACATTTAGAAGGAAATGTAAAACAATTTTTCTCATATTATACGTGAATGTCCCTCACCTTGTACACGTCATAGTTCTCTCTATATATATATATAATAAACATTTAGAAGGAAATGTAAAACAATTTTTCTCATATTATACGTGAATGTCCCTCACCTTGTACACGTCATAGTTCTCTCTCTATATATATATATAATAAACATTTAGAAGGAAATGTAAAACAATTTTTCTCATATTATACGTGAATGTCCCTCACCTTGTACACGTCATAGTTCTCTCTATATATATATATAATAAACATTTAGAAGGAAATGTAAAACAATTTTTCTCATATTATACGTGAATGTCCCTCACCTTGTACACGTCATAGTTCTCTCTATATATATATATAATAAACATTTAGAAGGAAATGTAAAACAATTTTTCTCATATTATACGTGAATGTCCCTCACCTTGTACACGTCATAGTTCTCTCTATATATATATATAATAAACATTTAGAAGGAAATGTAAAACAATTTTTCTCATATTATACGTGAATGTCCCTCACCTTGTACACGTCATAGTTCTCTCTCTATATATATATAATAAACATTTAGAAGGAAATGTAAAACAATTTTTCTCATATTATACGTGAATGTCCCTCACCTTGTACACGTCATAGTTCTCTCTCTATATATATATATAATAAACATTTAGTAGGAAATGTAAAACAATTTTTCTCATATTATACGTGAATGTCCCTCACCTTGTACACGTCATAGTTCTCTCTATATATATATATAATAAACATTTAGAAGGAAATGTAAAACAATTTTTCTCATATTATACGTGAATGTCCCTCACCTTGTACACGTCATAGTTCTCTCTATATATATATATAATAAACATTTAGAAGGAAATGTAAAACAATTTTTCTCATATTATACGTGAATGTCCCTCACCTTGTACACGTCATAGTCTCTCTCTATATATATATATAATAAACATTTAGAAGGAAATGTAAAACAATTTTTCTCATATTATACGTGAATGTCCCTCACCTTGTACACGTCATAGTTCTCTCTATATATATATATAATAAACATTTAGAAGGAAATGTAAAACAATTTTTCTCATATTATACGTGAATGTCCCTCACCTTGTACACGTCATAGTTCTCTCTATATATATATATAATAAACATTTAGAAGGAAATGTAAAACAATTTTTCTCATATTATACGTGAATGTCCCTCACCTTGTACACGTCATAGTTCTCTCTATATATATATATAATAAACATTTAGAAGGAAATGTAAAACAATTTTTCTCATATTATACGTGAATGTCCCTCACCTTGTACACGTCATAGTTCTCTCTATATATATATATAATAAACATTTAGTAGGAAATGTAAAACAATTTTTCTCATATTATACGTGAATGTCCCTCACCTTGTACACGTCATAGTTCTCTCTATATATATATATAATAAACATTTAGAAGGAAATGTAAAACAATTTTTCTCATATTATACGTGAATGTCCCTCACCTTGTACACGTCATAGTTCTCTCTCTATATATATATAATAAACATTTAGAAGGAAATGTAAAACAATTTTTCTCATATTATACGTGAATGTCCCTCACCTTGTACACGTCATAGAATGTCCCTCTCTCATATATATATATATAATAAACATTTAGAAGGAAATGTAAAACAATTTTTCTCATATTATACGTGAATGTCCCTCACCTTGTACACGTCATAGTTCTCTCTATATATATATATAATAAACATTTAGAAGGAAATGTAAAACAATTTTTCTCATATTATACGTGAATGTCCCTCACCTTGTACACGTCATAGTTCTCTCTATATATATATATAATAAACATTTAGAAGGAAATGTAAAACAATTTTTCTCATATTATACGTGAATGTCCCTCACCTTGTACACGTCATAGTTCTCTCTATATATATATATAATAAACATTTAGTTCTCTCTCTATATATATATATAATAAACATTTAGGAAATGTAAAACAATTTTTCTCATATTATACGTGAATGTCCCTCACCTTGTACACGTCATAGTTCTCTCTCTATATATATATAATAAACATTTAGAAGGAAATGTAAAACAATTTTTCTCATATTATACGTGAATGTCCCTCACCTTGTACACGTCATAGTTCTCTCTATATATATATATAATAAACATTTAGAAGGAAATGTAAAACAATTTTTCTCATATTATACGTGAATGTCCCTCACCTTGTACACGTCATAGTTCTCTCTATATATATATATAATAAACATTTAGAAGGAAATGTAAAACAATTTTTCTCATATTATACGTGAATGTCCCTCACCTTGTACACGTCATAGTTTTCTATATATATATATAATAAACATTTAGAAGGAAATGTAAAACAATTTTTCTCATATTATACGTGAATGTCCCTCACCTTGTACACGTCATAGTTCTCTATATATATATATAATAAACATTTAGAAGGAAATGTAAAACAATTTTTCTCATATTATACGTGAATGTCCCTGTCCCTCACCTTGTACACGTCATAGTTCTCTCTATATATATATATAATAAACATTTAGAAGGAAATGTAAAACAATTTTTCTCATATTATACTTGAATGTCCCTCACCTTGTACACGTCATAGTTCTCTCTCATATATATATATATAATAAACATTTAGTAGGAAATGTAAAACAATTTTTCTCATATTATACGTGAATGTCCCTCACCTTGTACACGTCATAGTTCTGTAAAACAATTTTTCTCATATTATATATATATATATATAAACAACATTTAAGGAAATGTAAAACAATTTTTCTCATATTATACGTGAATGTCCCTCACCTTGTACACGTCATAGTTCTCTCTATATATATATATAATAAACATTTAGAAGGAAATGTAAAACAATTTTTCTCATATTATACGTGAATGTCCCTCACCTTGTACACGTCATAGTTCTCTCTATATATATATATAATAAACATTTAGTAGGAAATGTAAAACAATTTTTCTCATATTATACGTGAATGTCCCTCACCTTGTACACGTCATAGTTCTCTCTCTATATATATATAATAAACATTTAGTAGGAAATGTAAAACAATTTTTCTCATATTATACGTGAATGTCCCTCACCTGTGTCAATACATTATCTATGACTCTAATAAACATTTAGTCAAGCAAAGTTCCCTCTCTCATAGAAACGTCTATATATATATATATAATAAACATTTAGAAGGAAATGTAAAACAATTTTTCTCATATTATACGTGAATGTCCCTCACCTTGTACACGTCATAGTTCTCTCTCTAAAACAAATGCTAAATTACAAATTAGGCCTGAAAGTCCAGAAATAAAATTATGGAAGGTAAAATATCTAAAACTATCATTGTTTCTTACCTCCATAGGCGTGCTTTCAGCTGACAAGGAAGTAAACCCAACAATGTCACTGAAATATATCGTAACACACTCGAATGTTTCCGGCCGAACATGGTTTCCTGACTTAAGTTGTTCAGCTACGTACCTATAAGTTACAAAGTAGAGTTATAAACTAAATATATATATATATATATAATTAGTGAAATGTATACACAGGTGTTAATACAGTAACACCCTACTTGTTTTAAAGTACATGAAACTAGCTCAAAAAAAAATAACACACGAGTAATTACCATTGCTTCTGCCAGTTAAACCTGTCATCAACATGTAGAAAAGTGTCGTGAACTTTGAACAGCTAACTGTTTATATTATTGTCATGGTAATAAAATATTTAACGATACGGTTAAAAAGCACGATATTTTCAAAGACAAACAATTACAATAACTGAAATAAAATATAACTTGAAGATATTAGAATAAGGAAACAGCGTCCTCTGCACGTTCCCTGGCATGGTTTGTTAGGCCTATAAAAAAGGAAAAACGATCGGTCAGAGGTAGTGTTTCTGTTTCAAAACCGCCAGTTTTCCTATCTTTTCCTTCTATTAGGCTTAGAGCTGGTGTGTAAATATTGTTTTATTAGCACTTATGTATAATGTTAATATAGCCCATAATGATAACATCGAGACACATCGTAAATAATTTTTAATTCAAGCTAATCTGTGACCTCCAAAACATTTACTCACTTGTTTCGCCTTTTCAACTTCAAAATAATAAATAACACACAACGTTTGAATTGTTTGTTAGATTTGCTACCTTCGGAAAAGCCGATAGAACTATCTGCCGTGTCTACCGCGGGAAATAAAACCGTGAATTTTATTGTTGCAAGTCTGTAGACTTACCGCTTTCCCACTAGAGGGACTAACGTTAAAAAACTTATTGGCTTGAATTAAAACTTTTTAATTGTACATTTATTCGAACGTTGTGTGATGTTTATTATTTTACTTGGTGTACATTCCAAAATTAACTAACTCTAAAGGCAGTTCAAAACTTACTATTTAGCTTGCTATCTAGGTCAATGAAGTGTAACACTACAAACAGGGGAATATTAAATGCATTACGCTTGCAAGGAATACAACATGTTTCGTGCTACTGGAAGGAATATTATCTGTGATGAAGATACTGTGCTTACTTAATAAAATTATACATTAAATATGAATATATTTTTCTTTACTTGTGAAATTATCATTATGAAACTGAAGGAGGCTACCAAATAAACGAAAAGAACTAATAAAAACTAATAAATTGTTATATTGTTATGGTAAGTTGTGTCAACGTATTACAAAAATACGTATTTGGTATATTTATTTTCCAAGATTTTGTACTTCCAATTATGGAAAGATCATTGTAAGTTAGAGTAATATATTTCCAAAACATAGAGGTGTTGTATATTCGTATCTATAGAAATATATTTCTTATTGTTTTCATTATGTATGCTATTAAGGGTTTGGGTTTATAACGCTAAAATTCGGATTTCGATATCCGTGGTGGATACAGGACATATAGCCCAGTTTTGTCCTTAAGAATAAACAAACAAGCCAGATGTTATATAGTGCATTTCATTTGTTATTAAGAACAAAGCTACACAAAACACTATACGTTTTCTGCCCACCATAGGTATCAAAACCCGGTTCCAAGCAGTATCAGCCTGCAGACATAGCGCTGTGCTACTGGTATGTATAGACTGCATCTACAAGTATTCGTTTGATCGTGTCCATAGGTATAAAAGGCAATATACAGCCTATAACTCATACATAAATATATTACCTAATATACAGTTTATAACTCAAACATTTATAAATTACACAAAAGGAAACATATAATTATTATTAATTTGTAACTTAATATATAGTCTATAACTTGTAGACTAATATATATCTCAATACACAGTCTATAAGTAACACATCAATATATGAACCAACAGCATCCTATAACGTATATATTAAAACATCAACAATCATTTTTACTTCGTAATCAAACTTTTGACATCAAAGTATAGAATATCATACTATTATAGAGTTAAGATTCTCAATGAAAAATCCTTTGCTAAACGCACGACTCTAATAACGAAACATTTCACGTGGGACTACGTGATACAACTTTTATAATTAAACATTTCACTCAGATGTACGTGGAACAACTCTAATAATTAAATATTCTACTTGGAAGTACTTAGTACAACTCTAATAATTAAACAACTCACTTGGGAGATCTTGATACAACTCTAATAATTAAACATCTCATCTGAAAGTACTTGATAAAACTCTAATAATTAAATATAACACCTGCATGTAGGAAGTACAACTCTAGTAACTGAACATTTCACATGGAGGTACTTGGAACAACTCAAATAATTAAACATTTCACTTGAAAGTACGTGGTACAACTCAACTAATTAAATATTACACCTGGAATTACTTGGTACAGCCCCCAAATAAAGAAACATTTCACTATGAAGTATTTGAAACAACCCTAATAATTAAACGTTTCACTATGAAGTACTTGGTACAACTCTAATAGCTAAACATTTCACACGGATGAACTTGGTACAACTCTAATAATTAAACGTTTCACTATGAAGTACTTGGTACAACTCTAATAATTTAACATTTCACACGGATGAACTTGGTACAACTCTAATAATTAAACATTTCACAAAGAAGTACATGGTACTCTGCTAATAAATAAACATTTCACGAGGAAGTACTTGGAACAACTCTAATAATAAAACATTTAACATGGAAGTACTTGGAACAACTCTAATTAATAATCATTTGACATGTAAGTATGTGATAGAACTCTAGTAATTAAACATACCACATGGAAGTACTTGATGCAACTATAATAATTAAACATTTCACTGGGAAATAATTGGTACATCTCAAATAAT
The DNA here is from genome assembly GCF_004210375.1 of Tachypleus tridentatus. NCBI lineage: Eukaryota > Metazoa > Arthropoda > Merostomata > Xiphosura > Limulidae > Tachypleus > Tachypleus tridentatus. Next base: position 155,362,852 of record NC_134832.1, on the reverse strand, counting down.
TCAATATTTCACTTGGAAGTACGTTGTACAACTGTAACAGTTAAACATTTCTCTTGAAAGTATGTGGCACAACTCTACTAATTAAACATTTCACCTGCTAGTACTGGGTACAACTCTAATAATTAAACATTTCACCTGAAATACTTGGTACAACCCTAAGAATTAAAATCTCACCTGGAGGTACTTGATACAACTGTGATAAGTAAACATTTCACATGGAAGTACTTGGTATTAATCTAATAATTAAACATTTTACCTGAAACTACGTGGTACAGCTCTAATAATTTAACATTTCACTGGGAAGTACTTGATACAACTCTAATAATTCCACATTTCACCTGGGAAGTACTTGGTACAGCTCTAATAATTAAACATTTTACCTGGGAAGTACTTGGTACAGCTCTAATAATTTAACATTTCACTGGGAAGTTGTTGGTACAACTCTAATAATTAAATATTTCACGGGGAAGTACTTGGTACAGCTCTAATAATTAAACATTTTACCTGGGAAGTACTTGGTACAGCTCTAATAATTAAACATTTTACCTGGGAAGTACTTGGTACAGCTCTAATAATTAAACATTTTACCTGGAAAGTACTTGGTACAGCTCTAATAATTAAACATTTTACCTGGGAAGTACTTAATACAGCTCTAATAATTAAACATTTTACCTGGGAAGTACTTAATACAGCTCTAATAATTAAACATTTTACCTGGGAAGTATTTAATACAGCTCTAATAATTAAACATTTTACCTGGGAAGTACTTGGTACAGCTCTAATAATTAAACATTTTACCTGGGAAGTACTTGGTACAGCTTTAATAATTAAACATTTTACCTGGGAAGTACTTAATACAGCTCTAATAATTAAACATTTTACCTGGAAAGTACTTGGAACAACTCTAATAATAAAACATTTAACATGGAAGTACTTGGAACAACTCTAATTAATAATCATTTGACATGTAAGTATGTGATAGAACTCTAGTAATTAAACATACCACATGGAAGTACTTGATGCAACTATAATAATTAAACATTTCACTGGGAAATAATTGGTACATCTCAAATAATTCAATATTTCACTTGGAAGTACGTTGTACAACTGTAACAGTTAAACATTTCTCTTGAAAGTATGTGGCACAACTCTACTAATTAAACATTTCACCTGCTAGTACTGGGTACAACTCTAATAATTAAACATTTCACCTGAAATACTTGGTACAACCCTAAGAATTAAAATCTCACCTGGAGGTACTTGATACAACTGTGATAAGTAAACATTTCACATGGAAGTACTTGGTATTAATCTAATAATTAAACATTTTACCTGAAACTACGTGGTACAGCTCTAATAATTTAACATTTCACTGGGAAGTACTTGATACAACTCTAATAATTCCACATTTCACCTGGGAAGTACTTGGTACAGCTCTAATAATTAAACATTTTACCTGGGAAGTACTTGGTACAGCTCTAATAATTTAACATTTCACTGGGAAGTACTTGGTACAACTCTAATAATTTAACATTTCACACGGATGAACTTGGTACAACTCTAATAATTAAACATTTCACAAAGAAGTACATGGTACAGCTCTAATAATTAAACATTTTACCTGGGAAGTACTTGGTACAGCTCTAATAATTAAACATTTTACCTGGAAAGTACTTGGTACAGCTCTAATAATTAAACATTTTACCTGGGAAGTACTTAATACAGCTCTAATAATTAAACATTTTACCTGGGAAGTACTTAATACAGCTCTAATAATTAAACATTTTACCTGGGAAGTATTTAATACAGCTCTAATAATTAAACATTTTACCTGGGAAGTACTTGGTACAGCTCTAATAATTAAACATTTTACCTGGGAAGTACTTGGTACAGCTTTAATAATTAAACATTTTACCTGGGAAGTACTTAATACAGCTCTAATAATTAAACATTTTACCTGGAAAGTACTTGGTACAGCTCTAATAATTAAACATTTTACCTGGGAAGTACTTGGTACAGCTTTAATAATTAAACATTTTACCTGGGAAGTACTTAATACAGCTCTAATAATTAAACATTTTACCTGGGAAGTACTTGGTACAGCTCTAATAATTAAACATTTTACCTGGGAAGTACTTGGCACAGCTCTAATAATTAAACATTTTACCTGGGAAGTACTTGGTACAGCTCTAATAATTAAACATTTTACCTGGGAAGTACTTGGCCCAGCTCTAATAATTAAACATTTTACCTGGGAAGTACTTGGCACAGCTCTAATAATTAAATATTTTACCTGGGAAGTACTTGGTACAGCTCTAATAATTAAACATTTTACCTGGGAAGTACTTGGTACAATAATTCTTCACTTTTTTTCTTTTCTTCGAGAAATGCAGCTGTCCTTTCCTCTACTAGGGATTCCAAGTTGTTAGCGTACTGTTCCATCCGAGATAAAAGGTTGTCTAAGAAGTTTTTACTTCCCATTCCCCTGAAGAAGTGAATAAAAATATATATAGTTATTCTGTAATATTTAAAGATTGAGTGTTATAAATATATGAGATTTTAGTAGACGTTTTAACTCTGTTTTATTTTTACTGAAGGGATCTACAGTCATGCATTCATATATATGTTCCTCATATGCTTTCTAACAATGGGGCTATCTGCTACGCCTGCTTAGGGGACTCGAGCCCCTGAACGTAGCGCTGTAAGTCAGAGGAGTTAGTGCTCTACCACAAGTGACAAATCTTTAATATTGTGATGAAATAGGTTATATTCTATTGAAGATGCATGGTAATTTTAACTGATATGTTATATTCTATTGAAGATGCATGGTAATTTTAACTAATATGTTATATTCTATTGAAGATGCATGGTAATTTTAACTAATATGTTATATTCTATTGAAGATGCATGATAATTTTAACTGATATGTTATATTCTATTGAAGATGCATGGTAATTTTAACTGATGTTATAAAGATGAATGGATGAAATAATTAATTACATGAAAGATTTCTTCTTGTGTAAAATGCGAGATGTTTTTATTCATTAAAATGAAACCCATGGTTCTCTTGTCTTAACAAACAATAATGAATTAACATATTGTGTGTACTTTCTCTGTTCGAAACTAAAGGTTATTTTCTAAGTTTGGTGTTGGAAAAACTGCTCACTTTGTAATTCTCTTCAGTTGATGTTTGACTTGGTAAACACTCGGTCTGCTACTTGGCCCCTCTGCCCAGCACTGATGTAAAATGTCCATTAAATCAGTGGGGCAGTTTTCAGGAAGAACCTCTGGTCTGAAAGGGGGTACACTTCCTATCTTCACTCGATGAAGGATTTCTGATCAAATGAAATCAGAAGTGAAATTTTCTACCAAAGTTTAACTACAACTCTTCAATACCTTATGTTAAAGTGATAACATTCTTTAACATGTGGTTAGACAGCAGGGTCAATAACATGTGGTAAGGTGAAGGGATTCTTTAGCATGTGTTAAAGTGACAACATTCTTTAACATGTGGTAAGACAGCAGGGTTAATAACATGTGGTAAGGTGAAATAATTCATTAACACAGTTTGGATGAATCAAAATTACATGTTAGAATATTATATGGTCTGTTTTTTTATTTTTTAGTTTTTATTTTCTCTAATGTACAATGTTTGGAGTAGTAAGAAGTCCATAGAAAAACAAGATTACATATTAATGCACGTGTGCACGTCACAGATTGTGTTTTCTTATTCGCCACATTATTGTGTGATAATTCATTGGATTTATTAAAATTAGAACAATTTAAGCATCTGTCTCCAACATAATAATATTAATAAATCACATCGTATTTAAGCCATGTTACGTATTACGTAATGTTACATTTTCATTGTTGAATTATATTATAACTTAAGACAAACTGTTAGATTACACTATGTAACACAAATATTGTTACTGGATAGTATGTGTTATTTCTTAATTGCTTATGTTGTAAAAGTACAGAAAATGGCCATTATTCCCTTCAAATTTTGCTTTTGTGACCTGGATAATGAAATTTAGAAATTAACCTATTTTGTATGTAAGAACGGAGGCCCGGCATGGCCAGGTGGGTTAAGGCGTTCAACTCCTAATCTGAGGGTCGTGGGTTCGAATCCCGGTCGCACCAAACATGCTCGCCCTTTCAGCCGTGGGGGCCTTATAATGTGACGGTCAATCCCACTACTTGTTGGTAAAAGAGTAGCCCAAGAGTTGGCTGTGGGTGGTTATGACTAGCAGCCTTCCCGCTAGTCTTATACTGCTAAATTACGGATAGTTAGCACAGATAGCCCTCGAATAGCTTTGCGCGAAATTCAAAACAATAAATAAATAAATGTAAAAATGGGCAAATTTGTACATTTTCATTTACATAAGGACTGAATAAAACAGTATATGAATCAAGATTTACATGTATTTAAAAAAAGATACACAAAAATGTTTAGAAGTGAGTAGTTTCTCGAGATTTGCGACTGTAATGCAAATCACTTTCACATATCAGCCCCCACATATAGTCTCGGCATTCAACTTTGTTAGACCAAGATCTCTGATCAAGTCATTGAGGTCTCTTTGGTTGGGGTAGTGTGGGTTTCTCTCACCAGCTGAAGCTCTAAAATTGTAATCTAAATCTTCAACGTCTTCCTCCTCTTCTGATTTGCTGCTCTCTTCTGAGGATGGCTGCTTTCTCTCTGGCGGAGTGGGTATAGGGAGCTCAGGGCAGTGTGGCACTGGAGTGATGGATGATGGAAGGTCCGGATACATAATAGCAGATGCATTCTTGCCAGCCCGATGTTTGGAAGGGTCCACCACGCAGAAGTAGCAATTGCTTGAGTGGTCAGTGGGCTCATGCTAAATTCTTGGAATATTGAACTTCATGGCTCTCTTTTCCCCTCTGTATCGTTCTGCAAAAGAGCAAAATAAACTTGTTATTATGAAGAATAAATATATTTTATCCACAACCAATGTGTAAGAGGTTCATGCAAAATATTTGTGATAGTTTTTCTGTATTATTGGAAAAAAATGTATTTAAATTTTAAAAGGTATAAAATTTGTATAATATGAGATCTTACTGTTCAAGTAAGCAGACATTGTCTGTCTTACCTTCTAGGGATGTTTTGCAGTGTTCGCAGGTAAAATAAGGTACCGAGGATTTGTCTTGATCTCCAACAGGCATACCGAAATATGTCTTGTAGGCTTCACACATTTTAGCAGATGCTGTCACAGAGTGCTTTTTCGCTCTTGTCTCAATAAATTGGCCACATACATAGCAGAATGTGTCTGGAGAATTCTTGCAGCTTCTTGGTGCCATCTCTGATAAAATCAGATAGGTCTATATGTTCACTTAGACATCTGGAACAAAACTGAAGTGGTGACTGGTGAGCCCCTGTATATATATTACCATGGAAAGTTCTAGAAAATTCTTAAAGGTTCTTGAAAATTCTCGTAAGTTCTACAATATTCTAGAAAGTTCGAGAAAATTCTCAATCAGCTACTCAGCACTGAGTCTACTTGGAATGTTCTGGAACATGGGTAAATTTGAAAATTTCATTTACCAGGTCAAAATTTGAAGAGAAAAATAGGTCTTTTCCATTTCCTTTTGGCATAAGTAATTGGGAAATAACACTTTCTGCCCAGGAACAAGAAAAAATAGAAATTTTCTTACATAGTGTTATTTATGGCTGGATGGAAATAAGTGGTTAAAGTGAAGCGAGATTGAACTGTTAATCTGAGAATTCATGGTTCTCGCCACTTTACCCTAAAAGTGTGGTTCAAATCCCTCTTGTCGATCAGACAACTGCAGCTACGGGGGGTGTACAACGTTTTGTTAGCCTAACGCTACACAGAGAGAGAAGGCATGAAGTGACATCTTTATGTCGTGGGACTTATTCATTAACTGTAATTTTCCTAGAAGCAACTAGTGATATTAGGACCAAAACGTTGCTGTTTATTTGGCACTTTATATATAATTACGAGTCATGACGTAGTAGTTATTCAGTAATTGTAATTTTTATGTGTGAGTTAACACACTATATGAAATATCAATATATATATATACTCATATAAATAATCATTTAGTACTCGGTTCTAGACTCTATTTGATTTCAGTTTTTGTGATGTAGTGAATTATAATTTTTGCACTTGGAGGTGATATTAAAATCGAGTCCATGTGGATGTATCTCAAAAACTCATAAGTCGATGTACAGGATAGTCAGTACCGGACAGTCCTACCCAAACTGTGTCCGGATCTAAATCCTCATCAGGATTCTGGCTCACTTTATTTTCGCGGTTTTGGATTAATAACTGTAAAGTCTGATCGGATTTGAACCACATTTCTTGGACACATTAAGGTTGAGACTCCTCACCATACCACAAGTATCTGAGAATGATTTTCTGAGTTTACGAAGGTTAAATTGGACATTATCCAATAAAACACATACAATCTCGAAGAGCAGCAATAGGAGGAAAGTGTATGACCTCTCTGATAGACCTTACTTTGTAATTAATTTATTCTCTTACAATAATCCATGTATTTTTGAAAGTCTTGAGTATATCTTAAAGTTCGTAATATTTTGATGTTGTTGTTTTAAAATAAAGTAAAATAAGTCAATGTTCTTTAAACAGGTTTTCAAATTAAATAACAAAATATTAATATGGACATATTATTGTTGTAATAAACAATACGCTTGTTAACCTGAAGTTGACCTAAGAAGGTCGAAACGTTGTTCTGTACTTTATTTTAATTAAAGTACTAATACCCGTACCAGGTGTCATGAGAATACATTTTTACTTCAAGTGGGTTTCTCGTCATCACGAAAAACAATACGCTTATTCATAAAAGATGGAAGTTTTAATGAAATATTTCGGTGTAATTTTATGTTTGATACAGTGTGTAACCCTCTGTTTAATATTAATGAAATTTCTGATGTAATTCTGTATTTATTACAAATGGGACATCCTGGTATCAACTTATAATTACCTTCAATAAAGTATTCTAGTCTAATTCAAAATTTATTATCCCCGCCTCCCTGTAGCACAGTGACATATCTGTACACTTATAACGCTAGAAATCGGGTTTCGATACCCCTGGTGGGCAGAGCACAGTTAGCCCATCGTGTAGTTTTGTGTTTAACTACAAACCCACAAAATATATTTATTGATAGTTAAATATTCTGATATAATATTACAGTTGATAGGCCCGGCATAGTCAGGTAGGTAAGACGCTTGACTAGCAATCTGAGGGTCGTGAATTCGAATATTTATCCTACCAAACATAATCGCCATTTCAGCTGTGTGGGCGTTGTAATGTGACGACCAATCCCACTATTCTTTGGTAAAAGAGTACCCCCGAGAATTGGTGGTGGGTGGTTATGACTAGCTACCTTCCCTCTGGTCTTACATCGCTAAATTAGAAATGGCCAGTACAGGTAGCCTTCGTGCAGCTTTGCGCGAAATTAAAAACTAAACTTAAAATTAATGATACATTTGAGAGTATATTTTATTACTTATGATATTGTGAATCCGGAAACTATAAGGCTGAACCCAGGTGTTTGCCAACCACTCGCTAGTACAGCACTTGAAACGATCATTGTTTCTTGGGATACAAGCTAGTTTCAACGTTTCTTAAACTCTTGATAAATACCTGTTCTCATGTTTGTTTTAATATACCAGGAACGGAAATAAACACAGAAATATAGAACGTTTGACACTCTTACACGAACTATTTTTGCGCAAAGATACACAGCATCCTCCCCTTCTTCCCCAACCTCTTCAGTTACTCTTTGTGACGTAACAGTTATGTATAGCGCACCCTAGTGTCCAAACTGCGTGCGGCAAATGAACGCGAATCACAGTTTAGGTATGCTGACCAATGGAACACAGTCGGCCCAAAGTAGCTGGACACGTTGAATCATTTCAACTAACCAATAGAAAAAAACCCTTTATTTTCCAAATTACATTTGTTAACATAAGTGTAATTACAGGGTGAGAGGAGGATAAACAGGTAGAAGATGCCCCACATCTTTCCATGGGGTATAGTGTACACATGACAAATGAGGCCTTCATTGTGCCCTCTCTCTTTACGTTCCACATCCTGCCAATGTTTTCCGTTCGTCTTAAAATTAGTTGTTAACTAAAAAATTTATAAAATCGTTTCAAAAATTATACTCTTACATATTAGATGTTATAATATATTAAATATTTAGTTTGCAATATTTCTGAGTTAGTTTTAGCTCTGTTCGGTTACAAAGAGTTAACAGCCAATAATGATAAAGTTTATGACAAACTTTTGCAACGGTCCCGACAATTATAACATATATTTATTAACATACCTCTAGGTTCCATAAAATGTCTCACTTTGTTAACGTCCAAGTTTTCGTAAGGACATGTCCGAGTGATGACTTCCTGTAATATTATAGCAAAGCTGTAGACGTCACCTTTTTGTGAACCTTGTTCTTCGGGGTGAATCTGTCTCAAGTGTTCTGGAGCAATCCAGAAAAGATCTCCTGTTGGAGGCGTTATAAAAATTAACTTAGTAAAGAAATACAATTGTTCTCCTAAAAACACTAATTTTTTAACTCACTACAAAATTAGCTCTCTCTCTGTTGTTAAGTACCTTACATCTATAACAATGACGACCCAGTCCAGTTATTTATAGACCTTTGTTGATACAGTTTCTGTTATACGTCTGAAGTGTTAGGCTATAAACAAAACAGCTACTTTATGTTTTGTTCGTTTGTTCAAGTTCGTATACACTTCCTCAAATATTACATGCGTTATTTTTCATTGATTTTGGACAAATAGACTAGAGAAACGGCAGCTAGTCAACAATAACAAATCTTAAAGGTTGACAATAAAATAGTTGGATTTTACACACCAACCATCAACTGTTGTGCTGCTCTAATCGAGAGAGTTGTCTGTCAATCTTTTATAGGGCACCCACGACGTAGAGTTATACAGTAAAGGGACACGAATTATAAACATTTGGAAATCCAATATGACACATTAACCTAAAGAACACGCCCGGCATCATTATAAAGAAGCAACAACGATTTTTATATTGAAAATATCTGTCACAGAATTTAGGGAACTTTGTGATGAAACTGGAGTAGTGGTATATTAATAATCCTGGATAAAAAAAAGATGAAACTGGAGTAATATATATCAATAACTCTGGATAAACAAAAAGATGAAACTGGAGTAGTGGTATATCAATAATCCTGGATAAACAAAAAGATGAAACTGGAGTAACATATATCAATAACTCTGGATAAAAAGAAGATGAAACTGGAGTAGTGGTATGTCAATAACTTTGGATAAAAAAAAGATAAAACTGGAGTAGTGGTATGTCAATAATCCTGGATAAACAAAAAGGTGAAACTGGAGTAATATACTCTTCAAAAAAAGAAACCCAAAAGGGATATTTTTGTTATTTTAAAGAGAAATATAAGTAATAACGTTACAAGCTCAGAGCATGTGATGTTACACGTCTTAAGGCACTGATCGTCAGACCAAAATGACAATAAAAGTTGTGCACTTTGAAAACGGAGGAAAACATCGGATTTTTCGCCAAAACGCATTCGTGTCCAATAAATTTGTTTGAGAGATCTGCATGTTCTGCAAGTGCAACATGCGCAAAATCCCTATAAGTGACGGGTTATCGGTTTGCATAGCTCAGTGTTAAGCCACCGACACGCAATACAGTTACGCCAAGACTGACTGAAGCACAACGCAACAACGCCATTGGTCGTTTCGAAGCAGGCGAATCTCGATCAGATGTTGCCAGAGCTGTGAATGTCCACCCAAGCACCATCACAAGGCTATGGAATCGTCTCCAACAACATGGATCAACTTGTGACCGTCCACGATCTGGCAGACCTCGTGTGACCACGCCCGCACAAGATCGCTATATCCGGTTACGTCACCTTCGGAATAGGACCACCACTGCGACGTCTACTGCCTCAACCATACCAGGGCTGCGTAGGGTTTCCGATCAGACCGTACGCAACCGTCGACGAGATTCTTAGGCCCCATGTGCAACCTATCATGGTGAACGTCAACGACGCTTTTCAACATGACAACGCTCGTCCTCACACAGCCCGACTCACCACTGTCTTCTTGAGACACCACAACATCAACGTTCTTTCGTGGCCCTCCAGATCACCAGATTTAAACCCCATCGAACATCTTTGGGACGATTTGGACGGACGTCTACGACGGCGACAACCTCAACCGCAGACTCTACTTCAGCTTGCAGCAGCTTTGCAGGCTGAGTGGACAGCCATTCCACAGGATGTGATTCGCCATCTCATCGCTTCCATTGGCAGGAGATGCCAAGCAGTTATTGATGCTCACTGTGGGCATACTCGTAATTGACGTTGAGTGACGTTAAAGTTCAACTAGTAAGCGTGGACTTCGCCTTTGCAGACTTTGGATGTTCAGCAGTGAAGGTGCAAAGTTTCACACATGTCATACAGAACCACCCAGAATAAACTTGTTAACAATACGTCTCAAATTTTGCCTTTTGCGTTTCTTTTTTTGAAAAGTATATATTAATAACTCTGGATAAAAAGAAAATGAAACTGGAGTAGTGGTATGTCAATAACTCTGGATAACAAAAAAGATGAAACTGAGGTAGTGGTATATCAATAATCCTGGATAAAAAAAAAAGAAGATGAAACTGGAGTAGTGGTATGTCAATAATCCTGGATAAACAAAAAGATGAAACTGGAGTAATATATATCAATAACTCTGGATAAAATTAGTGTTAGAATACCAACTAGAGTCAGTGGTACAATACTTACTGAGGTTGGTGACAATATACTTACTAAGGTTAGTGTTAGAATACCAACTAGAGCCAGTGGTACAATACTTACTAAGGTTAGTGTTAGAATACCAACTAGAGCCAGTGGTACAATACTTACTAAGGTTAGTGTTAGAATACCAACTAGAGTCAGTGGTACAATATTTACTGAGGTTGGTGACAATATACTTACTAAGTTTGGTGTTAGAATACCAACTAGAGCCAGTGGTACAATATTTACTGGGGTTGGTGACAATATACTTATTAAGGTTAGTGTTAGAATACCAACTAGAGCCAGTGGTACAATATTTACTAGGGTTGGAGATAGAATATTGACTCAACTCTACACTTACTAGGGTTAATGAAGGCTTGTCTCTGCTGGTTCCACAGAGAACGTAATCCAAATTCCGTTAACTTGACAACAAATCTAGTGTCAATTAAACAGTTTTTTGAACGTAGCCTGCCGTGGTATAGAATTCCACTCTGATGTATAAAGAGTAAACCCTAAAACAACAGAACCTTCAATGTTATACTGCATATATTCTGTTTTGAAGATTATTTATAGGGTTAGAGCGAGATTCTTTCCAATAAAAATAACGTGTTGAAATTAATGATTTTATTTATTTATTTCCTATTCATGTTTTTTGAATGAGGTGTGGTATTAAATAATTAATATATTTTGATTATTTACCCATTTTCATTTGTATCTTAAGATATTTTTAATTAGTTACTGATTTTGCTACTGTCTTTAGTTGCTGTTCGGTTTACAACAGTTCGTGCTACACTGCGCTGTTGATTTTAACTCTGTACTGGTATCTGTCTTGTAAACAATAGTTTGTACTTTACTGTGCTGTTGATTTTAGCTCTGTACTGGTATCTGTCTTGTAAACGATAGTTTGTGCTTTACTGTGCTGTTGATTTTAACTCTGTACTGGTATCTGTCTTGTAAACAACAGTTCGTGCTACACTGTGCTGTTAATTTAACCTTGTAATGGTATCTGTCTTGTAAACAACAGTTCGTGCTACACTGTGCTGTTAATTTTAACTCTGTCTGTACTGGTATCTGTCTTGTAAACAACAGTTCGTGCTACACCGTGCTGTTGAGTTTAACTCTGTACTGACAAGCAGTCTTCTTTACGTATTCGCAAATACAGTTTATGTTGCTCTGTTCTGCTGTCTTCTTTATGTATTGACAAATACAGTTTATGTTGCTCTATTCTGCTGTCTTCTTTATGTATTCACAAATGCAGTTCATGTTGCTGTCTTCTTTTCGAGTTGGTGACGAATTAACACAGAGCCTACGTTTGGAAACATATGGTTTAAACACCTACATAAGTGGTAAACAAACTTTGTCCTAAACAGATTATAATACCTTCACAATGTTAAGACACATTGTGAACTACACAGTTTATAAAGCTTACCTCCACAATGTCACTTATGATGGAGAATCTGAAAGGCCAGTCAATCTTCATGCTATCGTTACTTAAGAGGTCCTGTCAGTAAAACTTAGAGATTATGTTTCAAACCAAGCTTTCACTACCCGTTATATATAAACACAATTCTTTTTTTAACAGAAATAGTTCCATGCTCAACATGAATATAAAATCATATATGTAATATTTTACTGACACACGAATTTTTAGAGAAATAAATAGGAAAACAACTAAAATTAAATACAAATTAAAAAGACTAAAATACAGACATTTCATATCTGTTTGTGCTTTCTCCCCTTTTACGTAATAATGTTGAAAAGGAATTTATTAAAATAAACAGTTAGGCCTTCGTAAAATATCTTTACCGTTGAGATCACTACTTCAAGATCAGCACTGTTTCTAGGTTTATAACCTTTTACAACACTGTTTCTAGATTTATAACCTTCAAGATGAGCACTGTTTCTAGGTTTATAACCTTCAAGATCAGTACTGTTTCTCGGCTTATAACCTTTTACAACACTGTTTCTAGATTTATAACCTTCAAGATCAGCACTGTTTCTATTTATAGCCTTTTACAGCACTATTTCTAGGCTTATAGCCTTTTCACAGCACTGTTTCTAGACTTATAACCTTTTTACAACACTGTTTCTAGATTTATAGCCTTTAAGCAGCATTATTTTTAGGTTCATAACCTTATTACAGCACTCTTTCTAGGTTTACAACCGTTTAACCACACTGTTTATATGTTTATAGCTTTTTTATACAACATTGTTCTAGGTTTATAACCTTTTTTCAAAGCTACTTCCAGGCTTATAGCCTTTTCTACAACACTGCTTCAAGATTAGACACTAACAATTATCATTGTCTTATAACACTTGTTTGGAACGTTCATTATTGTAGAACGTTGACTCAGAGCTAACATATATTTAAAAAAACACAATTACACAATAATAATTGAAGATCAACCATTTTTATAACAGACATTGTTTTAGGACACTAATTAAAGAATACTATTATTGTACAACAGTAGTCAAGAGTGGTAATTGTTTCATTGTTTTTGAATATTGACACAAGACTCTCACTGTTTACAATACTGGTTCGAGACTAGTGTTACAAAGTTCTTAAACACTTTTACTGTTTACAATACTGTTCTAGACAAATGCTACTCATTACTTGTTGAATACTGATGTTATACAATACTGTTCTAGACAAATGCTACTCATTATTTGTTGAATACTTATGTTATACAATACTGGTTCTAGACAAATGCTACTCATTACTTGTTGAATACTGATGTTATACAATACTGGTTCTATACTAATGCTACTCATTACTTGTTGAATACTGATGTTATACAATACTGGTTCTATACTAATGCTACTCATTACTTGTTGAATACTAATGTTATACAATACTGGTTCTATACTAATGCTACTCATTACTTGTTGAATACTGATGTTACACAATACTAGTTCTATACTAATGCTACTCATTACTTGTTGAATACTGATGTTATACAATACTGGTTCTATACTAATGCTACTCATTACTTGTTGAATACTGATGTTATACAATACTGTTCTATACTAATACTACTCATAAGTTGTTGAATACTGATGTTATACAATACTGGTTCTATACTAATGCTACTCATTACTTGTTGAATACTGATGTTATACAATACTAGTTCTATACTAATGCTACTCATTACTTGTTGAATACTGATGTTATACAATACTGGTTCTATACTAATGCTACTCATTACTTGTTGAATACTGATGTTAATCATTACTGTTCTATACAAATGCTACTCATTACTTGTTGAATACTGATGTTATACAATACTGTTCTATACTAATACTACTCATAAGTTGTTGAATACTGATGTTATACAATACTGGTTCTATACTAATGCTACTCATTACTTGTTGAATACTGATGTTATACAATATTGGTTCTATACTAATGCTACTCATTACTTGTTGAATACTGATGTTACACAATACTGTTCTATACTAATGCTACTCATTACTTGTTGAATACTGATGTTATACAATACTGGTTCTATACTAATGCTACTCATTAGTTGTTGAATACTGATGTTATACAATACTGTTCTATACAAATGCTACTCATTACTTGTTGAATACTGATGTTATACAATACTGTTCTATACTAATGCTACTCATTACTTGTTGAATACTGATGTTATACAATACTGGTTCTATACTAATGCTACTCATTATTTGTTGAATACTGATGTTATACAATACTAGTTCTATACTAATGCTACTCATTACTTGTTGAATACTGATGTTATACAATACTGTTCTATACAAATGCTACTCATTACTTGTTGAATACTGATGTTATACAATACTGTTCTATACTAATGCTACTCATTACTTGTTGAATACTGATGTTATACAATACTGTTCTATACTGATGCTACTCATTACTTGTTGAATACTGATGTTATACAATACTGGTTCTATACTAATGCTACTCATTACTTGTTGAATACTGATGTTACACAATACTGTTCTATACTAATGCTACTCATTACTTGTTGAATACTTATGTTGTTCAATACTGGTTCTATACCAATGCTACTCATTACTTGTTGAATACTGATGTTATACAATATTGGTTCTATACTAATGCTACTCATTACTTGTTGAATACTGATGTTACACAATACTGTTCTCTATTAATGCTACTCATTACTTGTTGAATACTGATGTTACACAATACTGTTCTATACTAATGCTACTCATTACTTGTTGAATACTGATGTTATACAATACTGTTCTATACTGATGCTACTCATTACTTGTTGAATACTAATGTTATACAATACTGGTTCTATACTAATGCTACTCATTACTTGTTGAATACTGATGTTATACAATACTGGTTCTATACTAATGCTACTCATTACTTGTTGAATACTGATGTTACACAATACTGTTCTATACTAATGCTACTCATTACTTGTTGAATACTTATGTTATACAATACTGTTCTATACTAATGCTACTCATTACTTGTTGAATACTGATGTTATACAATACTGTTCTATACTGATGTTATACAATACTGTTCTATACTAATGCTACTCATTACTTGTTGAATACTGATGTTATACAATACTGGTTCTATACTAATGCTACTCATTACTTGTTGAATACTGATGTTATACAATACTGTTCTATACTAATACTACTCATAAGTTGTTGAATACTGATGTTATACAATACTGGTTCTATACTAATGCTACTCATTACTTGTTGAATACTGATGTTATACAATACTAGTTCTATACTAATGCTACTCATTACTTGTTGAATACTGATGTTATACAATACTGGTTCTATACTAATGCTACTCATTACTTGTTGAATACTGATGTTAATCATTACTGTTCTATACAAATGCTACTCATTACTTGTTGAATACTGATGTTATACAATACTGTTCTATACTAATACTACTCATAAGTTGTTGAATACTGATGTTATACAATACTGGTTCTATACTAATGCTACTCATTACTTGTTGAATACTGATGTTATACAATATTGGTTCTATACTAATGCTACTCATTACTTGTTGAATACTGATGTTACACAATACTGTTCTATACTAATGCTACTCATTACTTGTTGAATACTGATGTTATACAATACTGGTTCTATACTAATGCTACTCATTAGTTGTTGAATACTGATGTTATACAATACTGTTCTATACAAATGCTACTCATTACTTGTTGAATACTGATGTTATACAATACTGTTCTATACTAATGCTACTCATTACTTGTTGAATACTGATGTTATACAATACTGGTTCTATACTAATGCTACTCATTATTTGTTGAATACTGATGTTATACAATACTAGTTCTATACTAATGCTACTCATTACTTGTTGAATACTGATGTTATACAATACTGTTCTATACAAATGCTACTCATTACTTGTTGAATACTGATGTTATACAATACTGTTCTATACTAATGCTACTCATTACTTGTTGAATACTGATGTTATACAATACTGTTCTATACTGATGCTACTCATTACTTGTTGAATACTGATGTTATACAATACTGGTTCTATACTAATGCTACTCATTACTTGTTGAATACTGATGTTACACAATACTGTTCTATACTAATGCTACTCATTACTTGTTGAATACTTATGTTGTTCAATACTGGTTCTATACCAATGCTACTCATTACTTGTTGAATACTGATGTTATACAATATTGGTTCTATACTAATGCTACTCATTACTTGTTGAATACTGATGTTACACAATACTGTTCTCTATTAATGCTACTCATTACTTGTTGAATACTGATGTTACACAATACTGTTCTATACTAATGCTACTCATTACTTGTTGAATACTGATGTTATACAATACTGGTTCTATACTAATGCTACTCATTACTTGTTGAATACTGATGTTATACAATACTGTTCTATACTAATGCTACTCATTACTTGTTGAATACTGATGTTATACAATACTGTTCTATACTAATGCTACTCATTACTTGTTGAATACTGATGTTATACAATACTGTTCTATACTGATGCTACTCATTACTTGTTGAATACTAATGTTATACAATACTGGTTCTATACTAATGCTACTCATTACTTGTTGAATACTGATGTTATACAATACTGGTTCTATACTAATGCTACTCATTACTTGTTGAATACTGATGTTATACAATACTGTTCTATACTAATGCTACTCATTACTTGTTGAATACTTATGTTATACAATACTGTTCTATACTAATGCTACTCATTACTTGTTGAATACTGATGTTATACAATTCTGTTCTATACTGATGTTATACAATACTGTTCTATACTGATGCTACTCATTACTTGTTGAATACTGATGTTACACAATACTGTTCTATACTAATGCTACTCATTACTTGTTGAATACTTATGTTATACAATACTGGTTCTATACTAATGCTACTCATTACTTGTTGAATACTGATGTTATACAATACTGGTTCTATACTAATGCTACTCATTACTTGTTGAATACTGATGTTATACAATACTGTTCTATACTAATGCTACCTCATTACTTGTTGAATACTTATGTTGTTCAATACTGGTTCTATACTAATGCTACTCATTACTTGTTGAATACTGATGTTATACAATATTGGTTCTATACTAATGCTACTCATTACTTGTTGAATACTGATGTTATACAATACTGTTCTATACTAATGCTACTCATTACTTGTTGAATACTGATGTTATACAATACTGTTCTATACTAATGCTACTCATTACTTGTTGAATACTGATGTTATACAATACTGTTCTATACTGATGCTACTCATTACTTGTTGAATACTAATGTTATACAATACTGGTTCTATACTAATGCTACTCATTACTTGTTGAATACTGATGTTATACAATACTGGTTCTATACTAATGCTACTCATTACTTGTTGAATACTGATGTTACACAATACTGTTCTATACTAATGCTACTCATTACTTGTTGAATACTTATGTTGTTCAATACTGGTTCTATACTAATGCTACTCATTACTTGTTGAATACTGATGTTATACAATATTGGTTCTATACTAATGCTACTCATTACTTGTTGAATACTGATGTTACACAATACTGTTCTATACTAATGCTACTCATTACTTGTTGAATACTGATGTTATACAATACTGGTTCTATACTAATGCTACTCATTACTTGTTGAATACTGATGTTATACAATACTGTTCTATACTAATGCTACTCATTACTTGTTGAATACTAATGTTATACAATACTGGTTCTATACTAATGCTACTCATTACTTGTTGAATACTGATGTTATACAATACTGGTTCTATACTAATGCTACTCATTACTTGTTTAATACTGATGTTATACAATACTGGTTCTAAACTAATGCTACTCATTATTGGTTCAATACTGATGTTATAAAATACTGGTTCTAGACTAATGCTACTCATTATTGGTTCAATATTGATGTTATACAATACTGGTTCAATACTGTTGTTATACAACATTTTCAGGATTTGTATGTAAAGAAAAAAGGCTTAACACACTCCTACTCTTACATAAACATTACCGAGAGAAATGCTTAAATGTATGTTTAGGACGTTGATAGACTGATGTAACACATTCGAACTGAAAGGTCATTCAGGTTAGAGCAAGTTTATTAAAGAATTAAGACCTGTTTCGTCTCTGGTATTGTGTCTTAAACTTACCCGTAGCGTCCCCCTGGAGCAGTGTTCCGTTAGCAGTGAAACGTTAGGTTCTTCAGGACACAGGCCAATAAATCGTACCAAATTTTCGTGAGTTATATCTCTTACCTAACGAGAAACAGTGGAAATGAATATGTTTTGAGTATTTACTAGATTTATATTTGCTTAAGTTAATAAGGAATCGACATTGTAAGGTCACGCTGTGGTCAGATCGTTACAAACTAGGAGGAACTAAAAAGGTAAAATATAAATAATGTGAAAACTCTCGCCAATACAAACCTGTCACCAACAGAGGGTGTTGTTTAAGAAAAGGGATTTTTCTGTCTTTTAAAAACTTAAATATCTTCAATTACAACGATAAACATGTAAAAATATCCACACCAAAGTAAACAATCACTTTTGTTATGTGTGAAAGGCAAATATAGCAACTAACACATGATATAAGGCATTAAATCTTTGTGTTAAATTTATCTATTCAATCTACATGTTTTCCTAACCTCACAGGCATGATATATTAAAGTAGGAATTCTGTATAAAAATAAAGCATTCACTTAGATCAAAACTGTTAAGTCAGAGAAAAATATTCACTTAGATCAAAACCGACCTTTCCAATCCTGATTGTTACTTTGGCTCGCAAGCAACAAAGAAATGAAATTGTGTGTTTTAAAAGTAGTAAATATTAATAATATATTATTGCATATATCAGTAGGGTATTTGAAAAACCCACCAGTGACTGCTCTCCTGGGAGTTTTGGAAATGGATAGTACTAAAAATATTAAATCTTTTCGTTACTGTTTTGCGACTATAGCTAATGGATGGTTTTACAAAATGTGTTAACAGGAGACATAACTACTCTTATTTTTGTCTCTGACTGTTTGGCATTCAGTCGTAAACTTCAGATGCTTATCTTATTCTGGAAAATAAAGGTTTTATAAGGTATATATTTGTATGATATATTTGAAGGGCAGATAAGGGGTTTTATATACATGGCCAAAAGAATGTGGACACGCGATCATCACACCCATATGTGCTTGTTGACCATCTCGTTCCAACACCATGAGTATTAATATGGAGTTGGTCCCCCTCTGCTGCTATAATAGCCCCTACTCTTCTGGGAAAGCTTTTCACTAGATTTTGTAACATGGCTGCAGGGATTTGCTCCTATTCAGCCACAAGGGCATTAGTGAGGTCGGGCACTGATGTCGGGCGAAAAAATCTGGCTAGCAGTTAGCTTTTCAATTCATCCCAAAGGTGTTCGATGGGATTGAGGTCAGGGCTCTGTGCAGGCCAGTCAAGTTCTTCCACACCAACCTCGTCAAACCATGTCTTTATGGACCTCGCATTTTGCACGGGGACATTCTCATGCTGAAACAAAAAGGGTTTTCCCAAGCTGTTGTCACAAAGCACTCAATTCTCTAGAATGTCATTGTATACTGTAGCATTAAGATCTCCCTTCACTGGAACTAAAGAGCCTAGAGCCCAAACCATGAAAAACAGCTCCAGACCATTGTTCCTCCACCACAAAACTTTACATTTGGCACTATGCATTCAGGTAAGCAGCGTTCTCCTGGCATCCGCCAAACCCATATTCGTCCGCCAGACTGCCAGATGGCAAAGCGTGATTCATCACTCCATAAAACATGTTTCCACTGCTCCAGAGTCCAATGGCGGTGTGCTTTACACCACTCCAGCCGATGCTTGGCATTGCGCATGGTGGTCTTAGGTTTGTATGCAGCTGCTCGACCATGGAAACCCATTTCATAAAGCTACCGACGAACAGCTCTTGTGTTGACGCTGCTTCCAGAGGCAGTTTGAAACTCGGTAGTGAGTGTTACAACTGTGGACAGAAAATGTTTACGCGCTTCAGCACTCGGCGGTCCCGTTTTGTAAGTATTGAGTGGTCTACCGCTTCGTAGTTGAGCTGTTGGTGTCCTAGACGTTTTCACTTCACAATAATAGCACTTACAATTGACCGGGGTAGCTCTAGCAGGGCGAAAATTTGACGAACTGACTTGTTGGAAAGGTGACATCCTGTGACAGTGCCAAGTTCAAAGTCACTGAGCTCTTCAGTACGACCCATTCTACTGCAAATGTTTGTCTATGGAGATTGCGTGGCTGTATACTTGATGCTATACACCTATTAGAAATGAGTGTGGCTGAAATAGTCGAACCCACAAATTAGAAGGGGTGTCTGCATACTTTTGGCCATGTAATGTTTATTTAAAGGCAAATAAAGGGTTTTGTAAGGCATATATTTGACCGATGTACTTGAATGCTTTGTTTATTTGTTTTTGAATTTCGCGTAAAGCTACACGAGTGCTATCTGCACCAGCCTTCCCTAATTTAGCATTGTAAAACCAGAGGGAAGGCAGCTAGTCATCACCACCCACGCCGCCTCTTGGGCTACTTTTTTTTACCGACGAATCGCGGGTTGGTTGTCACTTTATAATACTCTCACGGCTGAAACGGCAAAAATGTTTTATGTGAAGGGGATTCAAACTTGCGACCCTAAGATTATAAGTCGAGCACCCTAACCATTTGGTCATGGCTGGCCCTTAGTTAAAGAGTTTTGTAAGATATATATTTGAAGGCAGATAAACCGTAAAGTTTAAAGAATGTTGGAATACATATTACATTCGCTAACTAGAAATTGTCCCGAAATAATGTTTATTTTTTTATTATTCTGAATATCATCTCGCTGGAGTTCCTTTGTAATCTGATTACACATATTATAACATTACTGGTGCCCTATTTAAAGGTTTACCGCTGTACCACATGCACAGATGATTGCCCTAGCAACTGAAACAATAAACTACCTAGAGGTGTTTTCTTATATCAAAGCCACTTTAGGCTATCTGCTGAGTCTACCGAGGGGAATCGAACCCTTTCTTTCAGCCTTGTAAATCCGTAGACGTACCGCTGTACCAGCGGGGGAACTACCTAGAGTTAATCCTTTTAAACTCGGAAACACAGATCTCGTTCAGAAATTTTCCACATTCGGTCCACAGATGGCACTCCAAGTAAATACCTGTTTATTGTAAAATATTGGAGTTTATTTTCTATTGTTTTAAATATTTAGTTTCAAATGTCCAACTTTCTTTTGCTCATCATTAGTATATCCCTACATTTATTTCAATATAATTATATATAAATATGACGTTGTTTACTTATTATATTTAAAAGCGGGAAAATAAAAATATTTCACAAAACGCTAAGTTATCCGTTACAATTACGTTTTATACATTCGAATATCGAAGATTTCTCAAACTTACTTGTTTCAGCTGGAGTAAAATGTTTCTCGTCACGATCAGTCGTTTAACGTCCAGAAACGTCACAGACACGTGCATTCCCTGAGACATCAGTCAAAACTGAATTAGTTTTAAACTCGAAATATTTAACGATATATATTTAATTTCTCACCCTATGGTAGATCTTACATGTAAACGGTGATTTAAAATATATTCGAAATATGTGTATATAAGAATTAGAAACAAATAACATTTAATTTTATATGTTTTTTCTTCCCAAATAATGATTGAAGTATGTGAAAATATATGTAGTTACTCTATTATTATGTTATGATTTTATAGAATATTTGTCAGTTTCAATACGCAAAACGTTTAATGTTTTAACTTGTTATTCTTCAACGATAACCTTAAGGGCTTTTAACGTTAATATCCGGAGTTTGAATCCCAATGGTGGGCAAAGTACAAGTATGCCTTGTCATTTAACAACGAAGAAACTCAACCAGTTAAAATTCTTAAACTTTGTGTCTCAAGAAGACAGATTATCTTCCAACTCTCTAAGTTGTGTAATGATATGAAACAGTTAAAATGTGAAATATTTACAGATTAATTAAACTCCACGCTATTATTAAGGTTGTTTTTTATTTAGTGTAAGCCTTTACAATGGACTGTCTATTTGCTACGATATCTAATTCCGAATTTTTCCGTCGTAAATCCGTAAATTTAGCGCTGACCACCAGGGCACTCAGTGGTGTTACCTTGTACGTTCCAACACAACGTTCCTGTAAGGCACGATCACCCATGTTTTTCTGAGCGCTCTCTTTCCGGTCCTGTAGAATCAAAATTTATATTTACTTTTATATTGGCACTTGGGTTCTTTACATTTCAAGACTCTGATATGACTAGAATGTCTGTAGGCTCCAACACCAAAATATAAAAGTATTTAGTACATAGAACTAAATATAAAAATAATTATATAATCTAGCTGCTATATATGACTAACTTTAACATATCATTAAATAATAAACATAAATTTGTAATATCTACGAATTTAACTTAAACTTATAAAGAATGTAAAAAAACTCAAGCGTACAGTTTCTAGAATCCTACTGCTTAAATTAGAAATTAATTAAATGATGCGAGGCTAAAACATATTGGAGTTTGAATCAAACCTTCAGAAGACGAAAAAAAAAAACGATATTTGCACGATTTGGACATTAAACCAGTAAAACGTGCCATGTTCAACGAGATAAATCATTTTAGAAAAATATTTGATGCATGCATTCTTGGGATGCCAGTATCTGTATATAAAACACACCAGACATCTGTGATGATGGTAGATTGAAAGATAAATATTCCAAACAACAAGATGTCTACTTAATTCAATGTATGTTGATGGTTCAAAGAACAAGATGTCTACTTATTTCAATGTTCGTCGATAGCTCAAACAACAAGATGTCTACTTATTTCAATGTTCGTCGATGGTTCAAACAACAAGTTTTCTACTTAATTCAATGTTCGTCGATGGTTCAAACAACAAGTTTTCTACTTAATTCAATGTTCGTCGATGGTTCAAACAAGAAGATGTCAACCTAATTCAATGTATGACGATGGCTTACATTTGGCAAACGAATCGATCTCGTCCATAAAGATTAAAAGGACATTAATTTGAGATTTGCTATAAAGAAGAAGGTAAATCAACACAGCTTTCAGAAATCAACCAAACTTCCAACAAACTAAAATTATTATTGTTGAAACAAAATGCTATTACCAACGTAACATTATAAATATATATACAAGTAAAACAAAAACAGGCGTATAAGAAATAAAATTGCGATAGGACTTAAATTAATGTATCATATATATGTATATACATAGGTATATTTATAGTAACACGTCACGCTGCAGAATTCGTGTTATAAATGAAGTGTTTGTGTGTCGGAAGTAGTTGGGAATATTATAGTGTGTGTGTACCAGTTCTAATGATGTTAAATCTACGATTTTGTCCAACACATTTCTTGTCTTTTGGAAAACTGTTTCACCAACTTAAGCGTTGTAAAGTATGTAAGTAAAGAATATAATAAGATACATAGAACAGCACATTAGCTCCTGCAGAAAGTACATAAAACAATAAATTAGCTCCTACAGAAAATACATGAATTGTTTATTTTTGTTTTGAATTTCACGCAAAGATACAAGAGGATTCTCTGCGCTAGCCGTCCATAACTTAGCAGTGTAAGACTGGAGGGAAGGCAGTCATCACCACACACCTTCAACTCGTGGGCTACTTTTTTACCAACGAATAGTGTGATTGACCGACACATTATAACGCCCCTACGGCTGAAAGTGTGAGCATGCTTGGTGCGACGAGGCTTCGAACCCACGACCCTCGGAAAACGAGTCGAATGCCTTAACCACCTGGCTATGCCGGCCCCGAAAATACATGAAACAATACATCAGTTCTTACAGAAAATACATTAGCTCCTGCAAAAAATATTTAAAAGAATACGCTAGCTCGTACAGAAAATGCTTAAAATAATACATTAGCTCTTGTAGTAAATTCACAAAATAATACGCTAGATGTTCATTTGTGTAAAGACTGAGTCTCTAAAAATTTGAAGTTTCTTTTGAAATAATTAAACTGATTTGTCGAAATGTTTCATGGAAGAAATTAGATAAGTTAATCATTACATGTGAACAGGACTGTATTTACTATTTATTAAGTCATCCCACAGTACGTAATCATTAAATACTTCAAGTAAATTTCGACATTTATTTTAATACAAGTTTTATTTATTCTAACCGGAGGTTTTGTGGAGCTACTTTCGCTGGACCCGATACTTGTAGCAGACCGGACTCCTGTTCTTTCAATGATCACATTTTCCCACTTAATTCGCCACCAGTGACTCGCCAGGTCTGCTTCAAATCTAAACCGTCTTCGGAAGTGAAACGCAGTTTCAAAATTAATAGTACACTAATACATGAAATACCTATACACTAATACATCTAATACCTATACATTAATACATCCACACACTTTGTTTACTTTACCTGTATACTACTACATCCACACAACTTGTTTACTTTACCTGTATACTACTACATCCACACAACTTGTTTACTTTACCTGTATACTACTACATTCACACAACTTGTTTACTTTACCTGTATACTACTACATTCACACACCTTGTTTACTTTACCTGTATACTACTACATCAACACACCTTGTTTACTTTACCTGTATACTACTACATCCACACAACTTGTTTACTTTACCTGTATACTACTACATCCACACAACTTGTTTACTTTACCTGTATACTACTACATCCACACAACTTGTTTACTTTACCTGTATACTACTACATTCACACAACTTGTTTACTTTACCTGTATACTACTACATTCACACAACTTGTTTACTTTACCTGTATACTACTACATCCACACACCTTGTTTACTTTACCTGTATACTACTACATCCACACACCTTGTTTACTTTACCTGTATACTACTACATCAACATACCTTGTTTACTTTACCTGTATACTACTACATCAACACACCTTGTTTACTTTACCTGTATACTACTACATCCACACACCTTGTTTACTTTACCTGTATACTACTACATCCACACAACTTGTTTACTTTACCTGTATACTACTACATCCACACACCTTGCTTACTTTACCTGTATACTACTAGATCCACACACCTTGTTTACTTTACCTGTATACTACTACATCAACACACCTTGTTTACTTTACCTGTATACTACTACATCAACACACCTTGTTTACTTTACCTGTATACTACTACATCCACACAACTTGTTTACTTTACCTGTATACTACTACATCCACACACCTTGTTTACTTTACCTGTATACTACTACATCCACACAACTTGTTTGCGGCTTTACCTGTATACTACTACATCCACACACCTTGTTTACTTTTACCTGTATACTACTACATCCCACACACCTTGTTTACTTTTACCTGTATACTACTACATCCACACACCTTGTTTTACTTTACCTGTATACTACTACATCCACACACCTTGTTTACTTTACCTGTATACTACTACATCCACACACCCTTGTTTACTTTTACCTGTATACTACTACATCCACACACCTTGTTTTACTTTTACCTGTATACTACTACATCCACACACCTTGCTTACTTTACCTGTATACTACTAGATCCACACACCTTGTTTACTTTACCTGTATACTACTACATTCACACAACTTGTTTACTTTACCTGTATACTACTACATTCACACAACTTGTTTACTTTACCTGTATACTACTACTTTCACACAACTTGTTTACTTTACCTGTATACTACTACATTTACACACCTTGTTTACTTTAACTGTATACTACTACATCCATACACCTTGTTTACTTTACCTGTATACTACTACATTTACACACCTTGTTTACTTTAACTGTATACTACTACATCCACACACCTTGTTTACTTTACCTGTATACTACTAAATCCACACACCTTGTTTACTTTACCTGTATACTACTACATCCACACAACTTGTTTACTTTACTTGTTTTCAACTACATCCACACACCTTAGTTACTTTACCTGTATACAACTACATCCACACACCTTGTTTACACTACCTGTATACTACTACATTCACACACCTTGTTTACTTTACCTGTATACTACTACATCCACACACCTTGTTTACACTACCTGTATACTACTACATCCACACACCTTAGTTACTTTACCTGTATACTACTACATCCACACACCTTGTTTACACTACCTGTACACTAGTACATCCACACACCTTGTTTACTTTACCTGTACACTAATACATCCACACACCTTAGTTACTTTACCTGTACACTAATACATCCACACACCTTAGTTACTTTACCTGTATACTACTACATCCACACACCTTAGTAACTTTACCTGTATACTACTACATCCACACAACTTAGTTACTTTATATGTACGCTGATACAGTTACACGATCCTTCTCTAAATTACATGTACAATTATCACCCAACACATCTTTTCTAAGTTACATGTACAGTTATCACCCAACACATCTTTTCTAAGTTACATGTACAGTTATCACCCAACACATCTTTTCTAAGTTACATGTACAGTTATCACCCAACACATCTTTTCTAAGTTACATGTACAGTTATCACCCAACACATATTTTCTAGGTTATATGTGCAATTGTAATTTGAGCATCTGTTTGTTACATATACAGTTATAACTCAACAAATCTTTTCTATGTTACATACTCAGTTATAACCCAACACATCTTTCTATGTTACATACACAATTGTAATCCAACACATCTTTCTATGTTACATACACAGTTATAATCCAACACATCTTTTTATGTTACATATACAGTTATAATCCAACACATCTTTTTATGTTACATATAAAGTTATCACCCAACACATCTTTTCTAAGTTACATGTACAGTCATCACCCAACACATGTTTTCTAAGTTACATGTACAGTTATCACCCAACACATCTTTTCTAAGTTACATGTACAGTTATCACCCAACACATCTTTTCTAAGTTACATGTACAGTTATCACCCAACACATCTTTTCTAAGTTACATGTACAGTTATCACCCAACACATCTTTTCTAGGTTATATGTGCAATTGTAATTTGAGCATCTGTTTGTTACATATACAGTTATAACTCAACAAATCTTTTCTATGTTACATACTCAGTTATAACCCAACACGTTTCTATGTTACATACACAATTATAATCCAACACATCTTTCTATGTTACATACACAGTTATAATCCAACACATCTTTTTATGTTACATATACAGTTATAATCCAACACATCTTTTTATGTTACATATAAAGTTATAACCCAGCACGTCTTTTCTATGTTATATATACAGTTATAACCCAGCACGTGTTTTCTATGTTATATATACAGTTAGAACCCAGCACGTCTTTTCTATGTTATATATACAGTTAGAACCCAGCACGTCTTCTCTATGTTATATATACAGTTAGAACCCAACACGTCTTTTCTATGTTATATATACAGCTATAATTTGAGACACCAATATGTTACGTATACAATTGTAACTCAACACAATTTTTTCAATGATCTTCAAAGAAGACATTTATGTGGTTTCTACTACCAGCCTCGTTGTCTCAACAAACAATTTGTAATAGATGATCAAATATCATACATACCTATAGACGAAGAGACCAGCGATCATTCCCATCAATGTGATAGCTGCTGCTACAATCAATGATGATGCATACGATGTAAATGGCTCTGAATAATGAATAAAAATCATGTTTCACAAAGTAAGTTAAACTTCACTAGTACTTTATATGTAATTAGTTACTCACTCTTTCTTGTTATACTAGTGATCTTCTTGAAATGTTGAAAACACCGAGTGTATTAGTTCTTTGTTCAGTAACGTGCTTTAGAACCAGACCTTGAAAGTTACGTGTACAAAACATTGAACTGTGACTATCTCACATCCCATGTGTGGTTAGAGAAGTATATACATATAAGACATTTCTCTCATCTCTCAGTTCTCTGAATAATGCACTATATCCTCTCATATGTACACTATCTTGATACATGTACTACACCCTTTCACATGTAAAGTATACTGACATATGTACTACACCCTCTCACATGTACAGTATACTGACATATGTACTACACCCTCTCACATGTAAAGTATACTGACATATGTACTACACCCTCTCACATGTACAGTATACTGACATATGTACTACACCCTCTCACATGTAAAGTATACTGACATATGTACTACACCCTCTCACATGTAAAGTATATTGATACATGTACTACACCCTCTCACATGTAAAGTATATTGATACATGTACTACACCCTCTCATATGTAAAGTATACTGACATATGTACCACACCCTCTCACATGTAAAGTATACTGACATATGTACCACACCCTCTCATATGTAAAGTATATTGACATATGTACCACACCCTCTCACATGTACAGTATACTGACATATGTACCACACCCTCTCACATGTAAAGGTATACTGACATATTTACTACACCCTCTCACATGTACAGTATATGACATATGTACTACACCCTCTCATGTAAAGTATACTGACATATGTGCTACACCCTCTCACGTGTACAGTATACTGACATATGTACTACACGCCCTCTCACATGTAAAGTATACTGACATATGTGCTACGCCCTCTCACGTGTACGATATATGCTGACATATGTACTACACCCTCTCACGTGTAAAGTATATGCTGACATATGTACTACGCCCTCTCACATGTAAAAGTATACTGACATATGTGCTACGCCCTCTCACGTGTAAGGTATGCTGACATATGTACTACACCCCTCTCACATGTAAAAGTATATTGACACATGTACTACTGCCCTCTCACATGTAAAGTATATTGATACATGTACTACACCCTCTCATATGTAAAGTATACTGACATATGTACCACACCCTCTCACATGTAAAGTATACTGACATATGTACCACACCCTCTCACATGTAAAGTATATTGACACATGTACTACACCCTCTCACATGTACAGTATACTGACATATGCACCACACCCACTCACATGTAAAGTATACTGACATATGTACCACACCCTTTCACATGTAAAGTATATTGATACATGTACTACACCCTTTCACATGTAAAGTATACTGACATATGTACTACACCCTCTCACATGTACAGTATACTGATATATGTACTACACCCTCTCACATGTAAAGTATATTGATACATGTACTACACCCTCTCATATGTAAAGTATACTGACATATGTACCACACCCTCTCACATGTACAGTATACTAATATATGTACTACACCTTCTCATATGTACAGTATCTTGTCATATGTACTAAACGTTCTCATATGTAAAGTATATTAACATATGTACTACACCCTTTCACATGTAAAGTATATTGACATATGTACCACACCCTCTCACATGTAAAGTATATTGACATATGTACCACACCCTCTCACATGTAAAGTATACTGACATATGTACTACACCTTCTCATATGTACAGTATCTTGGCATATGTACTACACGTTCTCATATGTAAAATATATTGACATATGTACTACACCCTTTCACATGTAAAGTATACTGACTTATGTGCTATATCCTCTCATATGTACAGTATATTCTCATGCATAGTGTACATTCTTATGTGTTCTGTAATTTCTACAATGTACTGTACCTTCTCATATCAACGATACCTTTTGTGTAATGAATGTATCTTTAAGTCTTTGTGTGATTATATATGCTAGGACATATCCAATTAGCGTAGAATTCAATGTATTCCATTTCACAGCAAGGGGTTTGAGATTTAATAATACAAAATAAATTCAATGTTAAAAATTGTTACATTTTCAAACATCTGTGAAAACTATCTTCCAATTAAAAATGATATACGTGTTTGAAAGTTTCATAATGCTATTTTAGTCGTAATCTGAATGAAGTGAAGACAGGAAAATAACACGATAACCAAAGAAATGGTTCGTGGAAAGTGCACGTGCTATTTATTTCTTTTTATAATTTTGTTAGTATCTTGTAATGACGTAAAGAACATACTTCTGTGTTACAACAGTACCAATATTCCGATACAATCAAACATATTATCTTCTGGTAGTAAAAGTAAACATACGGCTTTCTTAAAACTGGCAATCATGTTGAAATATTCTGGTGTATTCTTTATTGTGATACAAACAGTTTAAAATAGTTCTTGTCAAAGACCTATCTATTAGTAGTAAAGTGAATGTTACCTGTAGAACATTATTATTAGTATAAACATTACTAGATATAACCAAACATAAACACTGAAACACGTATCAGAATTCAAACAACAAGGTGAGCAAATATAATGTTTGTAAATAAATCCAAGCCCAAATATTTTGGCACCTATCAAAGATAATTTGTTCCGAATTAGAAAGGTTTGTTCTGAATTTTGCGTGAAGCTATATGAGGGCTGTCTGATGAGGATTGTCTGCTTTATCAATCCCTAATTTAGATATGAAAGACTATAAGTGTTAGTTTACACCAATGCCAAATATTTGGCTACACTTTTGTCAATGGATAGTGCGATTGACTGTCACTTTATAACGTCCCCACAGCAAACATGTTCAGTGTGTCGGAAAATCGATTGTTTTTTTGTTTGTTTTTTAATTCGCGCAAAGCTACATGATGACAATCTGCGCTAGCCGTCCCTAATTTAGCAGTGTAAGATTAGAGGGAAAACAGCTAGTTATCACCACCCACCGTAATTCTTGGGCTACTCTTTTACCAATGGATAGTGGAATTGACCGTCACATTATAACGCTACCACGGTTGAAAGAGCATGTTTGGTGTAAATAGGATTCGAACCCGCGACCCTCAGATTACGAGTCGCACGCCTTAACCCACCTGGCTATGCCGGGCCGGGAAATCGAACCTGCCATTCTGAAATTACGGGACGAGTTCCTTAGTCATCAGGTTATGCTAAGCCTTTCTTCTCATAACGGTAGTGATGTCGAAAAACGAACTTGTAGAGAAAAATATATATGTAAAAACGGCTCGTTTGGGTTGAGAATTTTTTTTTATGTAGAGGAGCGAACAACGTTTCGACCTTCTTCGGTCATCGTCAGGTTCACAAATTTTCTCAACCAAAACGAGCCGTTTTTACATATATATTTTTCTTCTCAGTTAGTTGAAATGGAGTTCTCCACAGAATGGATGTCACCTTCACTGCTGACAGGCACGTTTATGTAGTTCTATTACGAATGAAATCTGTTGGACAGGAACTCGCCTTTCAGCAAAACTGTGATCCCAAATAACGAAAATGTGATGAAACAATAGACGTTAAGTCAAGGTTGGTGTCAATGGAACATTCTCAGTGTTCTGATATCAGTATTAATTTAAAACTTGGTCAGGATTAGAACAGGAACAAACGTACATAATTAATTTGTGTGGGTATAAAACAAACACAAACTCCTTCAACTGTGGAAATTAGAACATAAGTAACTTATGTGTATTAATGTGAGAAATTCTTAGTTTGTGTGTGTACGTGTGTTAACGTTCAATGAAAGGATTGTTTAATTTGTACGTGTGTTAACGTTCAATGAAAGGATTGTTTAATTTGTATGTGTGTTAACATTCAATGAAAGGATTGTTTAATTTGTATGTGTGTTAAAGTTCAATGAAAGGATTGTTTAATTTGTATGTGTTAACGTTCAATGAAAGGATTGTTTAATTTGTATGCGATAACGTTTAATGAAAGGATTTTTAATTTGTATGTGTTAACGTTCAATGAAAGGATTGTTTAATTTGTACGAGTGTTAACGTTCAATGAAAGGATTGTTTAATTTGTACGTGTGTTAACGTTCAATGAAAGGATTGTTTAATTTGTACGTGTGTTAACGTTCAATGAAAGGATTGTTTAATTTGTACGTGTGTTAACGTTCAATGAAAGGATTGTTTAATTTGTATGTGTGTTAACGTTCAATGGAAGGATTGTTTAATTTGTATGCGATAACGTTTAATGAAAGGATTGTTTAATTTGTATGCGATAACGTTCAATGAAAGTATTGTTTAATTTGTATGCGATAACGTTAAATGTGATGAATATGTAGTTTAAGTGTGTTAACGTTCAATGGAAAGAATGTTTACCAGGTCAGCATGGATGTGTGTGTGGACACGTGAATGTACGTTAACTGTTCTCTTGATGTGAGTAAACTGAAGCCAACGTAATATTGTGTTACTTCAATATGTTGTATGTTTCAGTAGCACCATATATTACACGTTTACACGTATGTTGTGTTACAACACCGGAACTTTCAACGACATAGTTTTCACACTGGAACTTCGAACGAATTCGTTTTCAGACCATGTTATGTTGTATTAAAACAGTGAAACAACGTACGGCATCGCTTTTATACCACGTTATGTTGTATTATAACACTGGAACTTCGAACGACATAGTTGTTATGTAATGAACTTCTTCAGAGAGGTGGAACAGTATTGTGTTCCATGATTATTTACCACTGTTACTTCAAAAGAGTTATCACTCCAGACGTAACATTGCTCTTACGTAACAGCTTTAATTATGAAGTTTGGACTGCAGTCCTTGGTATAATCCTTATCTGCATCTGCTATTAACCTCTATGAACAACATTTCAAGACAACAGATGTCCTTATAAAATCTACTCCGGTCAAGTGGTCATTATTGTACAAACGGTTTGTGCGTGTGTGTACGTATGTCGTAACTGATGTTATTTCTTGCCTACTGAAATGAGTGTAATTTCATTATTCTAATGTATTAACGTAACTCTTTCAATAACTGTAGTTCGGTCGATTCCTATATTCTAACAGCAATGTGTTTCAGTTGAACCTTAGGTAGATTAGACACATTAGGGTTAACAACCTAACTGGACTGCAGCTGCCTGTTGCAGTAATTATAACATTATCTTCAGTATAGAGTGGTTAGAATCACAGTTAACAGTGAATTAAAACCTGACGTAGAAGTGAAGTTAATGTCATGAAAAGAAAGAAACGCTTTCTGTAAAACCTTACTTTACAGGTACGACCTGGTTTGGTTCTGTGGTACGTTGAACCACAACCTCTAGCATGGTCAGTCGGTGTATCCGTTAGTTATTGACCCATATTCTTGTAACACATTCTTTAGAACATTGACCCATGTTCTGGTAACACATTCTTTAGAACATTGACCCATGTTCTGGTAACACATTTTTTAGAACATTGACCCATATTCTTGCAACACATTCTTTAGAACATTGCCCCATATTCTTGTAACACATTCTTTAGAACATTGACCCTTATTCTTGTAACACATTCTTTAAAAAATTACCCATATTCTTGTAACACTTCTTTAGAACATTGACCTATATTCTTGTAACACATTCTTTAGAACATTGACCTATATTCTTGTAACACATTCTTTAGTGTATTGACTCAGATAGTTTAATGTATCCACAATATTCTTTAATATACTGATATTTATCAGTGTATTCACATACACCTTAATATATAGACTCAGATGTTTATTAAATTTACAGATTATTTAACATATAGCCTCAGATGTTTATTATATTTACGCATTATTTAATATATAGACTCAGATGTTTATCATATTTAAACATTATTTAATATATAGACTCAGATTTTTATTATATTTACTCATTATTTAATATATAGACTCAGATGTTTATTATATTTAAACATTATTTAATATATAGACTCAGATTTTTATTATATTTACACATTATTTAATATATAGACTCAGATTTTTATTATATTTACACATTATTTAATATATAGACTAAGATGTTTATTATATTTACACATTATTTAATAAATAGACTCAGATTTTTATTATATTTACGCATTATTTAATATATAGACTCAGATTTTTATTATATTTACGCATTATTTAATATATAGACTCAGATTTTTATTATATTCACACATTATTTAATATATAGACTCAGGTTTTTATTATATTTACACATTATTTAATATATAGACTCAGATTTTTATTATATTCACACATTATTTAATATATAGACTCAGATGTTTATTATATTTACACATTATTTAATATATAGACTCAGATGTTTATTACATTTACATATTATTTAATATATAGACTCAGATTTTTATTATATTCACACATTATTTAATATATAGACTCAGATGTCTTTATATATTTACACATTATTTAATATATAGACTCAGATTTTTATCGTATTCACACATTATTTAATATATCGACTGAGGTTTTAGTGTATTCATACATTATCTAATATATAGACTGAGGTTTTCGTGTATTCATACATTATTTAATATATAGACTAAGGTTTTCGTGTATTCATACATTACTTAATATATCGACTGAGGTTTTCGTGTATTCATACATTATTTAATATATCGACTGAGGTTTTCGTGTATTCATACATTATTTAATATATCGACTGAGGTTTTCGTGTATTCATACATTATTTAATATATCGACTGAGGTTTTCGTGTATTCATACATTATTTAATATATCTACTGAGGTTTTCGTGTATTCATACATTATTTAATATATAGACTGAGGTTTTCGTGTATTCATAAATTATTTAATATATCGACTGAGGTTTTCGTCTATTCATACATTATTTAATATATCGACTGAGGTTTTCGTGTATTCATACATTATTTAATATATAAACTGAGGTTTTCGTGTATTTATACATTATTTAATTTATCGACTCAGGTTTTCGTCTATTCATACATTATTTAATATATCGACTGAGGTTTTCGTGTATTCATACATTATTTAATATATAGACTGAGGTTTTCGTGTATTCATGCATTATTTAATATATCGACTGAGGTTTTCGTGTATTCATACATTATTTAATATATAGACTGAGGTTTTCGTGTATTCATACATTATTTAATATATCGACTGAGGTTTTTGTGTATTCATACATTATTTAATATATCGACTGAGGTTTTCGTGTATTCATACATTATTTAATATATCGACTGAGGTTCTCGTGTATTCATACATTATTTAATATATCGACTGAGGTTTTCGTGTATTCATACATTATTTAATATATCGACTGAGGCTTTCGTGTATTCATACATTATTTAATATATAGACTGAGGTTTTCGTGTATTCATACATTATTCAATATATCGACTGAGGTTTTCGTGTATTCATACATTATTCAATATATCGACTGAGGTTTTCGTGTATTCATACATTATTTAATATATCGACTGAGGTTTTAGTGTATTCATACATTATTTAATATATCGACTGAGGTTTTCGTGTATTCATACATTATTTAATATATCGACTGAGGTTTACGTGTATTCGTACATTATTTAATATATCGACTGAGGTTTTCGTGTATTCATACATTATTTAATATATAGACTGAGGTTTTCGTGTATTCATACATTATTTAATATATCGACTGAGGTTTTCGTGTATTCATACATTATTTAATATATAGACTGAGATTTTCGTGTATTCATACATTATTTAATATATAGACTGAGGTTTTCGTGTATTAATACATTATTTAATATATCGACTGAGGTTTTCGTGTATTCATACATTATTTAATATATCGACTGTGGTTTTCGTGTATTCATACATTATTTAATATATAGACTGTGGGTTTCGTGTATTCGTACATTATTTAATATATAGACTGAGGGTTTCGTGTATTCATACATTATTTAATATATAGACTGAGGGTTTCGTGTATTGATACATTATTTAATATATCGACTGAGGGTTTCGTGTATTCATAGATTATTTAATATATCTACTGAGGTTTTCGTGTATTCATAGATTATTTAATATATCTACTGAGGTTTTCGTGTATTCATACCTTATTTAATAAAATAACTCAGCTTCTTTATTACAATGAATCTATTTAGTATGAATTATGAAATAATTTTTGGCAAAACGTTTGTACCTCGTACTCGACACTGGGGATTTTCCCCAAAGAAACCGCAATATGGAACCTCAGGGGGTGGTCCCTTCTCTCCTGGCCAATGAACGCTAGCTCCGTCTATTGGTTGATACTCTCTACGACTTCCAAGAAAGAGAGCAACTGGCTAGAAATTATGAATCATAAAAAAAGGTTATTAATGTAACCGAAAAGTTGGAACCAGTGGCTATAACTGTAATCCCCGTAAATATCACATCAAAATTACGTAACTAGAAGGATTGGATTATTTATGATCCATCTAACTCACGATAGAAGATGCTAGAAATTCACAACATAACGTGTTTAAAAACTTATTAAGAGGAAAGTTGTGCTTCGTCTATAAAACATTTTTGGTTGTTCTGTTTCGTATTTGAATGCGCAAAGTTTATAAAACGAAAAGGCAGTTTTATGTAATTAAAACAATCAAGTAAACAGCACAGATTACTCACGTAGAGGGTTAAGTCCTGATGGCCGTGCAGGGCGTTTTAATAACTGCGAGGTTGAACGAAGAAGGGTTAACCCTATTCTAGAACACGTGATATCAATCAAACACCTTTAATATAAAATACTCTATCAGCCGAGTAATTGGATCCAAAATGGCAAATCAATCGATTTATTTGGTAAGAGACATCAGATCTAACGATGATCATAAGACCTGGGTAACGGAGACAAACTCATGGATATTACTATCTAAGGATGTTATTAAAACATGAGTACTGGAGACAAACTCATGGATATTACTATCTAAGGATGTTATTAAATCCTGGGTACTGGAAACAAACTCATGGATATTACTATCTAAGGATGTTATTAAAATCTGGATACTGGAAACAAACTCATGGATATTACTATCTAAGAATGTTATTAAAACCTGGGTAACGGAGACAAACTCATGGATATTACTGTCTAAGGATGTTATTAAAACCTGGGTAACGGAGACAAACTCATGGATATTACTGTCTAAGGATGTTATTAAAACCTGGGTACTGGAAACAAACTCATGGATATTACTATCTAAGGATGTTATTAAAACATGAGTTCTGGAGACAAACTCATGGATATTACTATCTAAGGATGTTATTACATCCTGGGTACTGGAAACAAACTCATGGATATTACTATCTAAGGATGTTATTAAAACCTGGATACTGGAAACAAACTCATGGATATTACTGTCTAAGGATGTTATTAAAACCTGGGTAACGGAGACAAACTCATGGATATTATTGTCTAAGGATGTTGTTAAAACCTGGGTACTGGAAACAAACTCATGGATATTACTGTCTAAAGATGTTATTAAAACCTCGTTACTGGAAACAAACTCATGGATATTACTATCTAAGGATGTTATTAAAACGTGGGTACTGGAAACAAACTCATGGATATTACTATCTAAGGATGTTATTGATACCTTGGTACTGGAAACAAACTCATGGATATTACTATCTAAGGATGTTATTAAAACCTGGGTACTGGAAACAAACTCATGGATATTACTATCTAAGGATGTTATTAAAACCTGGATACTGGAAACAAACTCATGGATATTACTGTCTAAGGATGTTATTAAAACCTGGGTAACGGAGACAAACTCATGGATATTATTGTCTAAGGATGTTGTTAAAACCTGGGTACTGGAAACAAACTCATGGATATTACTATTTAAGGATGTTATTAAAACATGAGTACTGGAGACAAACTCATGGATATTACTATCTAAGGATGTTATTAAAACCTGGGTAACGGAGACTTAACTCATGGATATTACTATCTAAGGGTGTTATTAAAACCTGGGTACTGGAGACAAACTCATAGATATTACTATCTATGGATGTTATTAAATCCTGGGTACTGGAAACAAACTCATGGATATTACTATCTAAGGATGTTATTAAAACCTGGGTACTGGAAACAAACTTATAGATATTACTGTCTAAAGATGTTATTAAAACCTCGTTACTGGAAACAAACTCATGGATATTACTATCTATGGATGTTATTAAAACGTGGGTACTGGAAACAAACTCATGGATATTACTATCTAAGGATGTTATTGATACCTTGGTACTGGAAACAAACTCATGGATATTACTATCTAAGGATGTTATTAAAACCTCGTTACTGGAAACAAACTCATGGATATTACTATCTAAGGATGTTATTAAAACGTGGGTACTGGAAACAAACTCATGGATATTACTATCTAAGGATGTTATTGATACCTTGGTACTGGAAACAAACTCATGGATATTACTATCTAAGGATGTTATTAAAACCTGGGTACTGGAAACAAACTCATGGATATTACTATCTAAGGATGTTATTAAAACCTGGGTACTGGAAACAAACTCATGGATATTACTGTCTGAGGATGTTATTAAAACCTGGGTACCAGAGATAAACTGAGGAATATCACTTCCAAATCAACAGCTTGACTTTCAGTGTGTATAAACGTGTTTACACACAAAATATTAACACAAACATGTAGCTCTGAAGGATGACAAGTCCATCACATAAATATTTCTTCCTTTATAATACAGACACCCCTTCATTACTTATAGGGTGACATCATCCGTCTTTCTCCACGTATAATTTTACATCTCCATAACTCATTGTAGGTTTTATATGTACGTTTGTCATTATACATGGCTTTTTCAAGTTGTACCTAAAATAACCCCATAAAGCTAGATCACATGGTACAGTGTTCCTTTTGTCTCGTTTACGTTTTCTTAATCAAACTGTTATCAGGCAGTCGCAAGAATAAAAATCTGGAGACCAACTCCGCCACTAATAGAAACAATGTTATCTTTTGATTCAACATAATAAAAATCTGGAGACCAACTCCGCCACTAATAGAAACAATGTTATCTTTTGATTCAACATAATAAAAATCTGGAGACCAACTCCGCCACTACTAGAAACAATGTTATCTTTTGATTCAACATAATAAAAATCTGGAGACCAACTCCGCCACTAATAGAAACAATGTTATCTTTTGATTCAAAATAATTTAGACACGTTTCATTTGATTTATCATAACTTTTAACTATATAAACTTTTAACAAATCTTGCTTCTACATTATATTAAGATGCGATGCAGTAGACATCAAGCTATTCAGCCACTATAAAAGGTGTTATTGTAATTTTAACTGTTTTCGTAGGAAAACAAACAACCATGTTCCTCCCTCTCGAAATCTAGAAACCCTAGAAAAGACTGACGAGCGAAAGTAGGTTGGGTTGAGGATAATTAATCCTCTCATACCAGTAATTTCTTGTTCATTTTTTAAGTATCTCTGTCAGAAATCAACAATTCTCATTTGAAAAAAGGTGAAACTAGATGTATGCGTAAAACAAAATATGTTGCTAAAGTTTTCGTAGGAAGGTACTTTAAACAAACTGTATATACTAGGGCTACCTTCATATATTAAAAAACTGTATATACTAGGCCTACCTTCATACATTAAACAAACTGTATATACTAGGGCTACCTTCATACATTAAAAAACTGTATATACTAGGGCTACCTTCATACATTAAACAAATTGTATATACTAGGGCTACCTTCATACATTAAAAAACTGTATATACTAGGGCTACCTTCATACATTAAACAAACTGTATATACTAGGGCTACTTTCATACTTTAAACAAACTATATATACTAGGGCTACCTTCATACATTAAAAAACTGTATATACTAGGGCTACCTTCATACATTAAACAAACTGTATACACTAGGGCTACTTTCATACATTAAACAAACTGTATATACTAGGGCTACTTTCATACATTAAACAAACTGTATATACTAGGCCTACCTTCATTTCTCCTGTTTTCGGATCCAGGTCACTCAAAGTATAATCAGCTTCTCTGTCTCCATTTTTGTTAATATAAACATCGCCGGTCAAACCTACGATCACAATTAGTTGTATGACTTTTTATTCTTAAGAATATTCACTACATGACGTACATTTTGAAAATCTCTTAGCGAATAGAAGATTCCTTGTTTTGACTTCAAGCGCTAAGCTACATGAGGGAAGGACACTACTCATCATCACCCACCGCCAACTTTGGGTTATATTTAACGAACAAATAGTGTGAGTGACAATCACAAATTAACGTCCCCACGGATGATACCACGGTCATGTTTGGTATGAAGGGGATTCGAGCAAAGAACCGCCGATTGCGAGTCGAGAACCCCAACCAGCTGGCCAGGTTGAGTCGCGAATAAAAAAAGGAAAATGCATGTTTACTTAGTTACTTAAAAGTAATTTTATAAAAATATATATATATCTGTTTTGTTTGGGGAAGTGTTTAGTAAAATAAATAATCACGTCATAACTACATCAAACCATACAAAAACAGGGAATAAAACACAAAATAAAATCATGACTACATGAAAACCAAATATAAAACAAAAAAATCATATCAAAACAATAACAAACCATAAGAAAACCAACAATAAAACAAATAATATGAACACAACTATATCAAACCATATGAACACCAACAATAAAACAAATAATATGAACACAACTATATCAAATCATATGAAAACATACAATAAAAAAATCATATCAACACAACAATACCAAACAATATGAAGACAAACAATAAAACAAATAATAAGAACACAACTATATCAAACCATATAAAAACAAACAGTAAAATAAATAACATAAAAACAACTATATCAAACCATATGAAAACAAATAAAATGAACACAACTATATCAAACCATATGAAAATAAATAATATGAACACAACTATATTAAACCACATGAAAACAAATAATATGAACACAACTATAACAAACCATTTGAAACCAAACAATAAAACAAATGATATGAAAACAACTATATCAAACCATATGAAAACAAACAATAAAACAAATAATATAAACACAACTGTACAAAACCATATGAAAATAAACAATGAAACAAATAATATGAAAACAAGAAATAAAACAAATAATATGAACACAACTATATCAAACCATTTGAAACCAAACAATAAAACAAATGATATGAAAACAACTATATCAAACCATATGAAAACAAACAATAAAACAAATAATATAAACACAACTGTACAAAACCATATGAAAATAAACAATGAAAAAATAATATGAAAACAAGAAATAAAACAAATAATATGATTACAACTATATCACAACATGTGAAAACGAACAATTAAACAAAAAAATCATGTCACAACTATTTAAAACACATGAAAACCAACAATAAAACAAATAATATGAACACTACTACATCAAACCATATGAAAACAAACAATAAAACAAATAATACAAACACAACTACCTCAAACCAGATGAAAACAAGCAATAAAACAAATAATATGAACACAACTAGATCAAATCATATGAAAACAAGCAATAAAACAAATAGTATGAGCACAATTGTATCAAACCATATGAGAACCAACGATAAAAAAATAATAAAATCACAACTATATCAAACCATATGAAAACAAACAATAAAACAAATAATAAAATAACAACTATAATAAACCATATAAAAACCAACAATAAAACAAATAATATGAACACAACTATACCAAACCATATGAAAAGAAATAATATGAACACTACTTTATCAAACCATATGAAAAGAAATAATATGAACACAACTTTATCAAACCATATGAAAACAAACAATAAAAAATAATATGAGTACATCTGTATCAAACCATATGAAAACAATGAAACAAATAATATGAACACAACTATTTCAAACCACATGGAAACCAAGAACAAAACAAATAATATGATCATAGCTATGTGAAACCCTACCAAAATACAAATAAAACTATTAATATGATCACAATTATATTAAACAATATTAATACCAACAATGAAACAAAAAAATGGAGTCACAGCTCTATCGAACCATGTCCAAAACCAAAAATAATACAAATAATCATGGCTTGAGTATACGAAACCTTATAAAAACCAACAATAAAAGAAATAATATGATACAACTATATCAAACCATACAAAAATCAATAATAACACAAAAATCATGTTACAACTATGTCGAACAATGCGAAAAACCAACAATAAAACAAAAAAAACGTCATAACAATAGAAAAGCATATCAAACCGAACAATAAAACTTATAACATTTTTACGATTATATCAAACCATATGAAAACCAACAGTAAAACAAATAATATGAACACAACTACATCAAAGCATATGAAAACAAATAATATGAACACAACTATATCAAACCATATGAAAACGAACAATAAAACAAATAATATCAACACAACTATATCAAACCATATGAAAACAAAAATAAACAAATAATAGGATCACAATTATATCAAACCAAAGGAAAACAAACAATAAAACAAATAATACGAACACAACTATATCAAACCATATGAAAACAAACAATAAAATAAAAATATAGTTTCACAACTCTATCAAACCATATGAAAACAAAACAAACAATAAAAAATAATATCAGCACAACTTTATCGTACCATATGAAAACAATGAAAGAAATAATACGAACTCAACTATATCAAACCATATCAAAACAAACAATAAAATAAAAAATATGAAAGCTACCATATCAAACCATATGAAAACAAATAATATGAACACAATCATATCAAATCATACGAAAACAAATAATACGAACGCAATCATATCAAACCATATTAAAACAAAGAATAAAAAAATAATATAAGCACAACTGTATCAAGCCGTACGAAAACGAACAATAAAACAAACAATGATGTCACAACTATATCAAACCACATGTAAACCAACAATAAAACAAATAATATGAACACAACTACATCAAACCATACGAAAACAAATAATATGAAAACAACTATATCAAACCATATGGAAACAAATAATAAAAAATAATATAATCACAACTCTATCAAACCATATGAAAAAAAACCAATAAAATAAATACTATGAAAACAACTATATCAAACCAATTGAAAACAAAACAAACAATAAAAAATAATATCAGCACAACTTTATCGTACCATATGAAAACAATGAAAAAAATAATACGAACTTACCTATATCAAACCGTATCAAAACAAACAATAAAATAAATAGCATGAAAACAACTCTATCAAACCATATAAAAACAAATAATAAAATCAAAATTATATCAAATCATATGGAAACAAAACAAAAAATAAAAAATAATATGATCACAACTATATCACACCATATGAAAACAAACAATTAAACAAAAAAATCAAGTCATAACTATTTTAAACTATATGAAAACCAACAATAAAACAAGTAATAAAATCAAAACTATATCAAACCATATGAAAACCAACAATATAACAAATAATATGAACACAACTATATCAAACCATATGGAAACAAAACAAACAATAAAAAATAATATGAGCACAACTGTATCAAACCATATGAAAACAAACAATAAAATAAATAACATGAAAACAGCTATATCAAACCATATGAAAACAAATAATATGAACACAATTATATCAAACCATATGAAAACAAACAATAAAATAATATGAGCACAACTGTATCAAAGCGTATGAAAACCAACAATAAAACAAATAATATGAAAACAACTACATCAAACCCCATGGAAACAAACAACAAAACAAATAACATGTGCACACCTATATCAAATAATATGAAAACAAACAATAAAACAAATAATAAACACAACTATATTAAACAAAATGAAAACAAACAATAAAACAAATAATATGAACACAACTATATCAAACCATATGGAAACTAACAACAAAACAAATAATATGAACACAGCTTTGTGACATCGTACCAAAACCAAATAAAAGAATTAATATGATCACAATTACATGAAACCATATCAATACCAACAATGAAACAAAAAATTAGTGTCACAGCTATATCGAACCACGTCCAAAACCAAAAATAATACAAATAATCATGGCTTGAGTATACGAAACCTTATAAAAACCAACAATAAAAGGAATAATATGATACAACTATATCAAACCTTATAAAAACCAACAATAAAAGGAATAATATGATACAACTATATCAAACCATACAAAAACCAATAATAACACAAAAATCATGTTACAACTATATCGAACAATGCAAGAAACCAACAATAAAACAAAAAAACATGTCATAACAATAGAAAAGCATATGAAACCGAACAATAAAACATATAATATTATTGCGATTATGTTAAACCATATAAAAACAACAATAAAACAAATAATATGAACACAACTAAATCAAACGATATGAAAACAAACAATAAAACAAATACTATGAGAACAACTGTATCAATCAGTATGAAAACCCACAATAAATCAAGTAATAAAATCACAACTATATCAAACCATATGAAAACCAAA
Source organism: Tachypleus tridentatus (assembly GCF_004210375.1). NCBI lineage: Eukaryota > Metazoa > Arthropoda > Merostomata > Xiphosura > Limulidae > Tachypleus > Tachypleus tridentatus. The sequence continues at coordinate 155,318,087 of NC_134832.1, read as the reverse complement.
AATAAAACAAATAATATGAACAAAACTATATCAAACCACATGGAAACAAAGCAAACAATAAAAAAATAATATGAGCACAACTGTATCAAACCATATGAAAACAATGAAACAAATAATACGAACTCAGCTATATCAAACGATATGAAAACAAACAATAAAACAAATAATATGAGAACAACTGTATCAATCAGTATGAAAACCCACAAAAAATCAAGTAATAAATTCACAACTATATCAAACCATATGAAAACAAATAATATCAACAAAACTATGTCAAACCATATGAAAACAAAAAACTAAACAAATAATAGGATAACAACTATGTCAAATCATATGAAAACAAACAATAAAAGAAATAATATGAAGACAACTACATCAAACCATATGAAAACAAATAATATCAACACAACTATGTCAAACCATATGAAAACAAAAAAATAAACAAATAATAGGATAACAACTATGTCAAATCATATGAAAACAAACAATAAAAGAAATAATAAACACAACTATATCAAACCATATGAAAACCAACGATAAAAAAAATAATAAAATCACAACTATATCAAACCATATGAAAACCAACATTAAAACCAATAATATGAACACAACTATATCAAACCATAGCAAAACAAACAATAAAAAATAATATGAGCACATCTGTATAACCATATGAAAACAATCAAACAAATAATATGAACACAACTATTTCAAACCACATGGAAACCAACAACAAAACAAATAATATAAAAACAGCTATGTGAAAGCCTACCAAAATTGAAATAAAGCAATTAATATGATCAAAATTATATTAAACCATATCAATACCAAAAATAAAACACAAAAATGGTGTCACAGCTATATGGAACAGTGTGCAAAACCAAAACTAATAGAAATAATCATGGCTTGAGTATACTAAACCTTAGGAAAATCAACAATAAAAGAAATAATATGACACAACTATAATAAACCATACAAAAGCCAAAAATAAAACAAAAATTATGTCACAACTATATCAAACCATGCGAAAAACCAACAATAAAACAAAAAAATTGTGTCATAAAATAGAAAGGCATATCAAACCCAACAATAAAACATATAATATTATTACAATTATGTCAAACCATATGAAGACAAACAATAAAACAAATAATATGAACACAACTAAATCAAACGATATGAAAACAAACAATAAAACAAATAATATGAGAACAACTGTATCAATCAGTATGAAAACCCACAATAAATCAAGTAATAAATTCACAACTATATCAAACCATATGAAAACCAAAAAATAAAACAAATAATATGAACACAACTATATCAAACCACATGGAAACAAAGCAAACAATAAAAAAATAATATGAGCACAACTGTATCAAACCATATGAAAACAATGAAACAAATAATACGAACTCAACTATATCAAACGATATGAAAACAAACAATAAAATAAATACCATGAAAACAGCTATATGAAACCATATGAAAACAAATAATATGAATACAATTATATCAAACCATATGAAAACAAACAATTAAAAAAAAATATGATCACAACTGTATCAAACCGTATGAAAACCAACAATAAAACAAATAATATAAAGACAACTACATCAAACCATATGAAAACAAATAATATCAACACAACTATGTCAAACCATATGAAAACAAAAAAATAAACAAATAATAGGATAACAACTATGTCAAATCATATGAAAAAAAAACAATAAAAGAAATAATAAACACAACTATATCAAACCATATGAAAACCAACGATAAAAAAAATAATAAAATCACAACTATATCAAACCATATGAAAACCAACAATATGAACACAACTATATCAAACCATAGGAAAACAAACAATAAAAAATAATATGAGCACATCTGTATCAAACCATATGAAAACAATGAAACAAATAATATGAACACAACTATTTCAAACCACATGGAAACCAACAACAAAACAAATAATATAAAAACAGCTATGTGAAAGCCTACCAAAATTGAAATAAAGCAATTAATATGATCAAAATTATATTAAACCATATCAATACCAAAAATAAAACACAAAAATGGTGTCACAGCTATATGGAACAGTGTGCAAAACCAAAACTAATAGAAATAATCATGGCTTGAGTATACTAAACCTTAGGAAAATCAACAATAAAAGAAATAATATGACACAACTATAATAAACCATACAAAAGCCAAAAATAAAACAAAAATTATGTCACAACTATATCAAACCATGCGAAAAACCAACAATAAAACAAAAAAATTGTGTCATAAAATAGAAAGGCATATCAAACCCAACAATAAAACATATAATATTATTACAATTATGTCAAACCATATGAAGACAAACAATAAAACAAATAATATGAACACAACTAAATCAAACGATATGAAAACAAACAAAAAAACAAATAATATGAGAACAACTGTATCAATCAGTATGAAAACCCACAATAAATCAAGTAATAAATTCACAACTATATCAAACCATATGAAAACCAAAAATAAAACAAATAATATGAACACAACTATATCAAACCACATGGAAACAAAGCAAACAATAAAAAAATAATATGAGCACAACTGTATCAAACCATATGAAAACAATGAAACAAATAATACGAACTCAACTATATCAAACGATATGAAAACAAACAATAAAATAAATACCATGAAAACAGCTATATGAAACCATATGAAAACAAATAATATGAATACAATTATATCAAACCATATGAAAACAAACAATTAAAAAAAATATGATCACAACTGTATCAAACCGTATGAAAACCAACAATAAAACAAATAATATGAAGACAACTACATCAAACCATATGAAAACAAATAATATCAACACAACTATGTCAAACCATATGAAAACAAAAAAATAAACAAATAATAGGATAACAACTATGTCAAATCATATGAAAACAAACAATAAAAGAAATAATAAACACAACTATATCAAACCATATGAAAACCAACGATAAAAAAAATAATAAAATCACAACTATATCAAACCATATGAAAACCAACAATATGAACACAACTATATCAAACCATAGGAAAACAAACAATAAAAAATAATATGAGCACATCTGTATCAAACCATATGAAAACAATGAAACAAATAATATGAACACAACTATTTCAAACCACATGGAAACCAACAACAAAACAAATAATATAAAAACAGCTATGTGAAAGCCTACCAAAATTGAAATAAAGCAATTAATATGATCACAATTATATTAAACCATATCAATACCAACAATGAAACACAAAAATGGTGTCACAGCTATATGGAACAGTGTGCAAAACCAAAACTAATAGAAATAATCATGGCTTGAGTATACCAAACCTTAGGAAAATCAACAATAAAAGAAATAATAAGACACAACTATAATAAACCATACAAAAGCCAAAAAAAATAAAACAAAAATCATGTCACAACTATATCAAACCATGCGAAAACCAACAATAAAACAAAAATTATGTCATAAAATAGAAAGGCATATCAAACCCAACAATAAAACATATAATATTATTACAATTATGTCAAACCATATGAAGACAAACAATAAAACAAATAATATGAACACAACTAAATCAAACGATATGAAAACAAACAATAAAACAAATAATATGAGAACAACTGTATCAATCAGTATGAAAACCCACAATAAATCAAGTAATAAAATCACAACTATATCAAACCATATGAAAACCAAAAATAAAACAAATAATATGAACACAACTATATCATACCACATGGAAACAAAGCAAACAATAAAAAATAATATGAGCACAACTGTATCAAACCATATGAAAACAATGAAACAAATAATACGAACTCAACTATATCAAACGATATGAAAACAAACAACAAAATAAATACCATGAAAACAGCTATATGAAACCATATGAAAACAAATAATATGAATACAATTATATCAAACCATATCAAAACAAACAATTAAAAAAAATATGATTACAACTGTATCAAACCGTATGAAAACCAACAATAAAACAAATAATATGAAGACAACTACATCAAACCATATGAAAACAAATAATATCAACACAACTATGTCAAACCATATGAAAACAAAAAATAAATAAATAATAGGATAACAACTATGTCAAATCTTATGAAAACAAACAATAAAAGAAATAATAAACACAACTATATCAAACCATATGAAAACCAACGATAAAAAAAATAATAAAATCACAACTATATCAAACCATATGAAAACCAACATTAAAACCAATAATATGAACACAACTATATCAAACCATAGCAAAACAAACAATAAAAAATAATATGAGCACATCTGTATCAAACCATATGAAAACAATGAAACAAATAATATGAACACAACTATTTCAAACCACATGGAAACCAACAACAAAACAAATAATATAAAAACAGCTATGTGAAAGCCTACCAAAACTCAAATAAAGCAATTAATATGATCACAATTATATTAAACCATATCAATACCAACAATGAAACACAAAAATGGTGTCACAGCTATATGGAACAGTGTGCAAAACCAAAACTAATAGAAATAATCATGGCTTGAGTATACCAAACCTTAGGAAAATCAACAATAAAAGAAATAATAAGACACAACTATAATAAACCATACAAAAGTCAAAAATAAAACAAAAATCGTGTCACAACTATATCAAACCATGCGAAAAACCAACAATAAAACAAAAAATTATGTCATAAAATAGAAAGGCATATCAAACCCAACAATAAAACATATAATATTATTACAATTATGTCAAACCATATGAAGACAAACAATAAAACAAATAATACGAACACAACTAAATCAAACGATATGAAAACAAACAATAAAACAAATAATATGAACACAACTAAATCAAACGATATGAAAACAAACAATAAAACAAATAATATGAGAACAACTGTATCAATCAGTATGAAAACCCACAATAAATCAAGTAATAAAATCACAACTATATCAAACCATATGAAAACCAAAAATAAAACAAATAATATGAACACAACTATATCATACCACATGGAAACAAAGCAAACAATAAAAAATAATATGAGCACAAATGTATCAAACCATATGAAAACAATGAAACAAATAATACGAACTCAACTATATCAAACGATATGAAAACAAACAACAAAATAAATACCATGAAAACAGCTATATGAAACCATATGAAAACAAATAATATGAATACAATTATATCAAACCATATCAAAACAAACAATTAAAAAAAATATGATTACAACTGTATCAAACCGTATGAAAACCAACAATAAAACAAATAATATGAAGACAACTACATCAAACCATATGAAAACAAATAATATCAACACAACTATGTCAAACCATATGAAAACAAAAAATAAACAAATAATAGGATAACAACTATGTCAAATCATATGAAAACAAACAATAAAAGAAATAATAAACACAACTATATCAAACCATATGAAAACCAACGATAAAAAAAATAATAAAATCACAACTATATCAAACCATATGAAAACCAACAATATGAACACAACTATATCAAACCATGCGAAAACCCAACAATAAAACAAAAAATTATGTCATAAAATAGAGAGGCATATCAAACCCAACAATAAAACATATAATATTATTACAATTATGTCAAACCATATGAAGACAAACAATAAAACAAATAATATGAACACAACTAAATCAAACGATATGAAAACAAACAATAAAACAAATAATATGAGAACAACTTTATCAATCAGTATGAAAACCCACAATAAATCAAGTAATAAAATCACAACTATATCAAACCATATGAAAACCAAAAATAAAACAAATAATATGAACACAACTATATCATACCACATGGAAACAAAGCAAACAATAAAAAAATAATATGAGCACAACTGTATCAAACCATATGAAAACAATGAAACAAATAATACGAACTCAATTATATCAAACGATATGAAAACAAACAACAAAATAAATACCATGAAAACAGCTATATGAAACCATATGAAAACAAATAATATGAATACAATTATATCAAACCATATGAAAACAAACAATTAAAAAAAAATATGATCACAACTGTATCAAACCGTATGAAAACCAACAATAAAACAAATAATATGAAGACAACTACATCAAACCATATGAAAACAAATAATATCAACACAACTATGTCAAACCATATGAAAACAAAAAATAAATAAATAATAGGATAACAACTATGTCAAATCATATGAAAACAAACAATAAAAGAAATAATAAACACAACTATATCAAACCATATGAAAACCAACAATATGAACACAACTATATCAAACCATAGGAAAGCAAACAATAAAAAATAATATGAGCACATCTGTATCAAACCATATGAAAACAATGAAACAAATAATATGAACACAACTATTTCAAACCACATGGAAACCAACAACAAAACAAATAATATAAAAACAGCTATGTGAAAGCCTACCAAAATTGAAATAAAGCAATTAATATGATCACAATTATATTAAACCATATCAATACCAACAATGAAACACAAAAATGGTGTCACAGCTATATGGAACAGTGTGCAAAACCAAAACTAATAGAAATAATCATGGCTTGAGTATACCAAACCTTAGGAAAATCAACAATAAAAGAAATAATATGACACAACTATAATAAACCATACAAAAGCCAAAAATAAAACAAAAATCATGTCACAACTATATCAAACCATGCGAAAAACCAACAATAAAACAAAAAATTATGTCATAAAATAGAAAGGCATATCAAACCCAACAATAAAACATATAATATTATTACAATTATGTCAAACCATATGAAGACAAACAATAAAACAAATAATATGAACACAACTAAATCAAACGATATGAAAACAAACAATAAAACAAATAATATGAGAACAACTGTATCAATCAGTATGAAAACCCACAATAAATCAAGTAATAAAATCACAACTATATCAAACCATATGAAAACCAAAAATAAAACAAATAATATGAACACAACTATATCATACCACATGGAAACAAAGCAAACAATAAAAAAATAATATGAGCACAACTGTATCAAACCATATGAAAACAATGAAACAAATAATACGAACTCAACTATATCAAACGATATGAAAACAAACAATAAAATAAATACCATGAAAACAGCTATATGAAACCATATGAAAACAAATAATATGAATACAATTATATCAAACCATATGAAAACAAACAATTAAAAAAAATATGATCACAACTGTATCAAACCGTATGAAAACCAACAATAAAACAAATAATATGAAGACAACTACATCAAACCCCATGGAAACAAACAACAAAACAAATAACATGTGCACACCTATATCAAATAATATGAAAACAAACAATAAAACAAATAATAAACACAACTATATGAAACAAAATGAAAACAAACAATAAAACAAATAATATGAACACAACTATATCAAACCATATGGAAACTAACAACAAAACAAATAATATGAACACAGCTGCGTGACATCGTACCAAAACCAAATAAAACAATTAATATGATCACAATTACATGAAACCATATCAATACCAACAATGAAACAAAACATTAGTGTCACAGCTCTATCGAACCATGTCCAAAACCAAAAATAATACAAATAATCATGGCTTGAGAATTCGAAACCTTATAAAAACCAACAATAAAAGAAATAATATGATACAACTATATCAAACCATATGAAAACAAATAATATGAACACAACTATATCAAACCATATGAAAAAAAACAATAAAACAAATAATATCAACACAACTATGTCAAACCATATGAAAACCAACAATAAAACAAATAATATCAACACAACTATATCAAACCATATCAAAACAAATAATATGAACACAACTATATCAAACCATATGAAAACAAAAAAAAACAAAACATGAGCACATCTCTATGAAACCATATAAAAAAACAATGAAACCAATAATATGAACACAACTATATGAAACCATATGGAAATCAACAACAAAACAAATAATATAACCACAGCTGTGTGAAACCTTACAAAAATCCAAATAAAACAATTAATATGATCACAATTATATTAAACCATATCAATACCAATAATTAAACAAAAAATGGTGTCACAGCTCTATCGAACCATGTCCAAAACCAAAAATAATACAAATAATCATGGCTTGAGTATACGAAACCTTATAAAAACCAACAATAAAAGGAATAATATGATACAACTATATCAAACCTTATAAAAACCAACAATAAAAGGAATAATATGATACAACTATATCAAACCATACAAAAACCAATAATAACACAAAAATCATGTTACAACTATATCGAACAATGCAAGAAACCAACAATAAAACAAAAAAACATGTCATAACAATAGAAAAGCATATGAAACCGAAAAATAAAACATATAATATTATTACGATTATGTTAAACCATATAAAGACAAACAATAAAAAAATAATATAAGCACAACTGTATCAAACCATATGAAAACAATGAAACAAATAATACGAACTCAACTATATCAAACGATATGAAAACAAACAATAAAATAAATACCATGAAAACAGCTATATGAAATCATATGAAAACAAATAATATGAATACAATTATATCAAACCATATGAAAACAAACAATTAAAAAAATATGATCACAACTGTATCAAACCGTATGAAAACCAACAATAAAAAAATAATATGAAGACAACTACATCAAACCATATGAAAACAAATAATATCAACACAACTATGTCAAACCATATGAAAACAAAAAAATAAACAAATAATAGGATAACAACTATGTCAAATCATATGAAAACAAACAATAAAAGAAATAATAAACACAACTATATCAAACCATATGAAAACCAACGATAAAAAAAATAATAAAATCACAACTATATCAAACCATATGAAAACCAACAATATGAACACAACTATATCAAACCATAGGAAAACAAACAATAAAAATTAATATGAGCACATCTGTATCAAACCATATGAAAACAATGAAACAAATAATATGATCACAACTATTTCAAACCACATGGAAACCAACAACAAAACAAATAATATAAAAAACAGCTATGTGAAAGCCTACCAAAATCCAAATAAAGCAATTAATATGATCACAATTATATTAAACCATATCAATACCAACAATGAAACACAAAAATGGTGTCACAGCTATATGGAACAGTGTGCAAAATCAAAACTAATAGAAATAATCATGGCTTGAGTATACCAAACCTTAGGAAAATCAACAATAAAAGAAATAATATGACACAACTATAATAAACCATACAAAAGCCAAAAATAAAACAAAAATCATGTCACAACTATATCAAACCATGCGAAAAACCAACAATAAAACAAAAAATTATGTCATAAAATAGAAAGGCATATCAAACCCAACAATAAAACATATAATATTATTACAATTATGTCAAACCATATGAAGACAAACAATAAAACAAATAATATGAACACAACTAAATCAAACGATATGAAAACAAACAATAAAACAAATAATATGAGAACAACTGTATCAATCAGTATGAAAACCCACAATAAATCAAGTAATAAAATCACAACTATATCAAACCATATGAAAACCAAAAATAAAACAAATAATATGAACACAACTATATCATACCACATGGAAACTAAGCAAACAATAAAAAAATAATATGAGCACAACTGTATCAAACCATATGAAAACAATGAAACAAATAATACGAACTCAACTATATCAAACGATATGAAAACAAACAACAAAATAAATACCATGAAAACAGCTATATGAAACCATATGAAAACAAATAATATGAATACAATTATATCAAACCATATGAAAACAAACAATTAAAAAAAATATGATCACAACTTTATCAAACCGTATGAAAACCAACAATAAAACAAATAATATGTTCACACCTATATCAAATCATATGAAAACAAACAATAAAACAAATAATATGAAGACAACTATATCAAACCCTATGGAAACAAACAACAAAACAAATGACATGTTCACACCTATATCAAATCATATGAAAACAAATAATAAAAACAACTATATTAAACCATATGGAAACCAACAACAAAACAAATAATATCAACAAAGCTGTGTGAAACCGTACCAAAATCCAAATAAAAAAAGTAATATGATCACAATTATATTCAACCATATCAATACCAACAATGAAACAAAAAATTGATGTCACAACTATATCAAACCATGCGAGAAACCAACAATAAACAAAAAAATTATGTCATAACAATAGAAAAGCATATGAAACACAACAATAAAACATATAATATTATTACGATTATATCAAACCATATGAAAACAAACAATAAAAGAAATAATATGAGAACAACTGTATTAATCCGTATGAAAACCAACAATAAAACAAGTAATAAAATCACAAGTATATCAAACCATATGGAAACAAACAATAAAATAAATAACATGAAAACAGCTATATGGAACCATATGAAAACAAATAATATGAACACAATTATATCAAACCATATGAAAACAAACAATAAAAAAAATATGAGCACAACTGTATGAAACCGTATGAAAACCAACAATAAAACAAATAATATGTTCACAACTATATCAAATCATATGAAAAGAAACAATAAAACAAATAATAATAACAGAACTATATCAAACCATATGGAAACCAACAACAAAACAAATAATATCAACAAAGCTATGTGAAACCGTACCAAAATCCAGATAAAACAATTAATATGATCACAATTATATTAAACCATATTAATACCAACAATGAAACAAAAAATTGGTGTCATAACCATATTGAACCATGACCAAAACCAAATATAGTAGAAATAATCATGGCTTGAGTATACGAAACCTTATAAAAACCAACAATAAAAGAAAGAATAGGATACAACTGTATCAAACCATACATAAACCAATAATAACACAAAAATCATGTTACAACTATATCGAACCATGCGAAAAACCAACAATAAAACAAAAAACATGTCACAACAATAGAAAAGCATATCAACCCGAACTATAAAATTTATAATATTATTACGATTATATCAAACCATATGAAAACCGACAGTAAAACAAATAATATGAACACAACTATATCAAACCATATGAAAACAAATAATACGAACAAAACTATATCAAACCATATGAAAACAAACAATAAAACAAATAATATCATCACAACTATGTCAAACCATATGAAAACAAAAAATAAAACAAATAATAGGATCGCAACTATATCAAATCATATGAAAACAAACTATAAAAAATAATATGACCACAACTGTATCAAACCATATGAAAACAATGAAACAAATAATAAGAATAGAACTCTATCAAACCATATGAAAACAAACAATAAAAGAAATAGCATCAAAACAACTATATCAAACCATATGAAAACAAATAATATGACCACAACTGTATCAAACCATATGAAAACAATGAAACAAATAATATAAATAGAACGATATCAAACCATATGAAATCAATGAAACAAATAATATAAATAGAACGACATCAAACCATATGAAAACAAACATTAACACAAAAAAATCATTTCACAACTATATCAAACCATATGAAAACCACCATTAAAACAAAAAAATCATTTCACAACTCGATCACACCATATGAAAACAAATAATAAAATCACAACTATATCAAACCCTATGGAAACAAAACAACCAATAAAAAAATAATATGAGCACATCCGTATCAAACTATATGAAAACAATGAAACAAATAACACGAACTCAAATATATCAAACCATATGAAAACAAACAATAAAAAAATAATATGAGCACAACTGTATCAATCCGTATGAAAACCAACAATAAAACAAATAATATGAACACAACTATATCAAATCATATGAAAACAAACAATAAAACAAATAATACGAAAACAGCTACATCAAACCATAGGAAAACAAACAATAAAAAAATAATATGAGCACAACTGTATCAAACCGCATGAAAACCAACAAGAAAACAAATAACATGAACACAACTACATCAAACCATATGAAAATTAATAATATGAACACAACTACATCAAACCCTATGGAAACAAACAACAAAACAAATGACATGTTCACACCTATATCAAACCATAGGAAAACAAACAATAAAAAAATAATATGAGCACAACTGTATCAAACCGCATGAAAACCAACAATAAAACAAATAACATGAACACAACTACATCAAACCATATGAAAATTAATAATATGAACACAACTATATCAAACCATATGAAAACAAACAATAAAATAAATAATATCAACACAACTATGTCAAACCATATGAAAACAATAAATAAAACAAATAATAATATCACAACTATATCAAATCATATGAGAACCAACGATAAAAAAATAATAAAATCGCAACTATATCAAACCATATGAAAACAAACAATAAAAATAATATGATCACAACTGTATCAAACCATATAAAAACAATGATACAAATAATATGAACACAACTATATCAAACCATATGGAAACAAAGTAAAAAATAAATAGCATGAAAACAACTATATCAAACCATATGAAAACAAATATTATGAACACAACTATATCAAATCATATGGAAACAAACAATAAAAAATAATATGACCACAATTGTATCAAACCATATGAAAACAATGAAACAAATAATATGAATAGAACAATATCAAACCATATGAAAACAAACATTAAAACAAAAAAAATCATTTCATAACTCTTTCAAACCATATGAAAAGAAACAATATAAACACAACTATATCAAACCATATGAAAACAAACAATAAAAGAAATAATAAACACAACTTTTTCAAACCATATGAAAACCAGCATTAAAACAAGAAAAATAATGTCACAACTCTATCAAACCATATGTAAACAAATAATAAAATCACAACTACATCAAACCATATGAAAACAAACAATAAAACAAATAATATGATCACAACTATATGAAATCATATGAAAACAAACAATAAAACAAATAATAAACACAACTATATTAAACGATATGAAAACAAACAATAAAACAAATAATATGAACACAACTATATCAGAGCATATGGAAACCAACAACAAAACAAATAATATGAACACAGCTATGTGAAACCGTGCCAAAATCCAAATAAAACAATTAATATGATCACAATTATATTAAACCATATCAACACCAACAATGAAACAAAAAATTGGTGTCACAGCTATATCGAACCATGTCCAAAACCAAAAATAATACAAATAATCATGGCTTGAGTATAGGAAACCTTATAAAAACCAGCAATAAAAGAAATAATATGATACATCTATATCAAACCATACAAAAACCAAGAATAACACAAAAATCATGTTACAACTATATCGAACCATGCGAAAAACCAACAATAAAACAAAAAACATGTCATAACAATAAAACTTATAATATTTTTCTATTATATCACACCATATTAAAACCAACAATTACACCACGACTATATAAAATCATAACAAAACCAACAATAAAACAAAGAATCACGTGACAACTATATTAACTCTAATAAGAACGACACATAAATAAATCATCCAGATTTACAATTTTAATTGACACATTCGAAAAATCGTAGAGACTTTTTATTCATATCTTGTTTATAGAATGTGTTGGACCAAACCTCCATAAAACGTGGTATTCCAAACTCTTCTGATTACACTGTAACCATCCAAAGGATCATCACCAACAGCCAGTGTTTTGTTTAAAGCCCAGGCATACATCATAACACAGTCATGGAATCCTGCTAGTATTATATTCACCTAAGAAAGACCACATGTAATATTTATTAATTGGTTATATAATTAATTGAAGCAATTTAAACTTGGAATACAAACGATGTTAATAACATGTATTATTTAGTTGTTTTGTGTGATAAAGCAGTAATTCCGTTAAAATAGATATAAATATTTTCTGATATAAACAGACTTACTAAGACTTGAAATAAAAATTTACCTAAAGTGCTTCATGTAGATAATCTAATCCATGCATCGATGTGAACAGAAATGAAAACGAGATTTGATGACAGGATATAATAATTTATATTGTAGTAGTTTATTAGCTTGATACACATACAACTATCAATAGCTTAAGAAAATTCTAAATCTATATATCAAAAAATAACAAAGTAATTATCATCGTATGTAAAAATAACCTGAACAAGTGTAAAAAAACACTAAACATATATAACATTACATAACCCTATAACAACATGTTGGAAATGAAAGACCAAAAAACCACAGTGTAAATTTAAAAAATCACCATAACAACAAGTTACTAATCAATGACCTATAAAGGACAGTGTAACATTAGAAAATCCCTTTAACAATAACAAAATACTAATGAATGACCTATAATCGACAGTGTAACTTTAGAAAATCGCTATAACAAAAAGTTACTAACGAATGGTCATTAAACAACAGTGTAACATTAGATGATTCCTATAACAACCAGTTACTAATAAATGTCCTTTAAATAACAGTGTAACATTAGATGATTCCTACAACAACCATTTAATAATGAATGTCCTTTAAATAACAGTGTAACATTAGATGATTCCTATAACAACCAGTTACTAATGAATGTCCTTTAAATAACAGTGTAACATTAGATGATTCCTATAACAATTAGTTACTAATGAATGTCCTTTAAATAACAGTGTAACATTAGATATTTCCTATAACAACCAGTTACTAATGAATGGTCATTAAACAACAGTGTAACATTAGATGATTCCTATAACAACCAGTTACTAATGAATGTCCTTTAAATAAGAGTTTAACATTAGATATTTCCTATAACAACCAGTTACTAATGAATGTCCTTTAAATAAGAGTGTAACATTAGATTATTCCTATAACAACCAGTTGCAAATGAATGTCCTTTAAATAACAGTGTAACATTAGATGATTCCTATAACAACCAGTTACTAATGAATGGTCATTAAACAACAGTGTAACATTAGATGATTCCTATAACAACCAGTTACTAATGAATGTCCTTTAAATAAGAGTGTAACATTAGATTATTCCTATAACAACCAGTTACTAATGAATGTCCTTTAAATAACAGTGTAACATTAGATGATTCCTATAACAACCAGTTACTAATGAATGGTCACTAAACAACAGTGTAACATTAGATGATTCCTATAACAACCAGTTACTAACGAATGTCCTTTAAATAACAGTGTAACATTAGATGATTCCTATAACAACCAGTTACTAATGAAGGTCCTTTAAATAACAGTGTAACATTAGATGATTCCTATAACAACCAGTTACTAATGAATGTCCTTTAAATAACAGTGTAACATTAGATGATTCCTATAACAACCAGTTACTAATGGATGTCCTTTAAATAAGAGTGTAACATTAGATTATTCCTATAACAACCAGTTGCTAATGAATGTCCTTTAAATAACAGTGTAACATTAGATATTTCCTATAACAACCAGTTACTAATGAATGTCCTTTAAATAAGAGTGTAACATTAGATTATTCCTATAACAACCAGTTGCTAATGAATGTCCTTTAAATAACAGTGTAACATTAGATGATTCCTATAACAACCAGTTACTAATGAATGGTCATTAAACAACAGTGTAACATTAGATGATTCCTATAACAACCAGTTACTAATGAATGTCCTTTAAATAAGAGTGTAACATTAGATTATTCCTATAACAACCAGTTACTAATGAATGTCCTTTAAATAACAGTGTAACATTAGATGATTCCTATAACAACCAGTTACTAATGAATGTCCTTTAAACAACAGTGTAACATTAGATGATTCCTATAACAACCAGTTACTAATGAATGTCCTTTAAATAACAGTGTAACATTAGATATTTCCTATAACAACCAGTTACTAATGAATGTCCTTTAAATAAGAGTGTAACATTAGATTATTCCTATAACAACCAGTTGCTAATGAATGTCCTTTAAATAACAGTGTAACATTAGATGATTCCTATAACAACCAGTTACTAATGAATGGTCATTAAACAACAGTGTAACATTAGATGATTCCTATAACAACCAGTTACTAATGAATGTCCTTTAAATAAGAGTGTAACATTAGATTATTCCTATAACAACCAGTTACTAATGAATGTCCTTTAAATAACAGTGTAACATAAGATGATTCCTATAACAACCAGTTACTAATGAATGGTCACTGAACAACAGTGTAACATTAGATGATTCCTATAACAACCAGTTACTAATGAATGGTCATTAAACAACAGTGTAACATTAGATGATTCCTATAACAACCAGTTACTAACGAATGTCCTTTAAATAACAGTGTAACATTAGATGATTCCTATAACAACCAGTTACTAATGAAGGTCCTTTAAATAACAGTGTAACATTAGATGATTCCTATAACAACCAGTTACTAATGAATGTCCTTTAAATAACAGTATAACATTAGATGATTCCTATAACAACCAGTTACTAATGGATGTCCTTTAAATAAGAGTGTAACATTAGATTATTCCTATAACAACCAGTTGCTAATGAATGTCCTTTAAATAACAGTGTAACATTAGATATTTCCTATAACAACCAGTTACTAATGAATGTCCTTTAAATAAGAGTGTAACATTAGATTATTCCTATAACAACCAGTTGCTAATGAATGTCCTTTAAATAACAGTGTAACATTAGATGATTCCTATAACAACCAGTTACTAATGAATGGTCATTAAACAACAGTGTAACATTAGATGATTCCTATAACAACCAGTTACTAATGAATGTCCTTTAAATAAGAGTGTAACATTAGATTATTCCTATAACAACCAGTTACTAATGAATGTCCTTTAAATAACAGTGTAACATTAGATGATTCCTATAACAACCAGTTACTAATGAATGGTCATTAAACAACAGTGTAACATTAGATGATTCCTATAACAACCAGTTACTAACGAATGTCCTTTAAATAACAGTGTAACATTAGATGATTCCTATAACAACCAGTTACTAATGAAGGTCCTTTAAATAACAGTGTAACATTAGATGATTCCTATAACAACCAGTTACTAATGAATGTCCTTTAAATAAGAGTGTAACATTAGATTATTCCTATAACAACCAGTTGCTAATGAATGTCCTTTAAATAACAGTGTAACATTAGATGATTCCTATAACAACCAGTTACTAATGAATGGTCATTAAACAACAGTGTAACATTAGATGATTCCTATAACAACCAGTTACTAATGAATGTCCTTTAAATAAGAGTGTAACATTAGATTATTCCTATAACAACCAGTTACTAATGAATGTCCTTTAAATAACAGTGTAACATTAGATGATTCCTATAACAACCAGTTACTAATGAATGGTCACTAAACAACAGTGTAACATTAGATGATTCTTATAACAACCAGTTACTAATGAATGGTCATTAAACAACAGTGTAACATTAGATGATTCCTATAACAACCAGTTACTAATGAATGTCCTTTAAATAACAGTGTAACATTAGATGATTCCTATAACAACCAGTTACTAATGAATGTCCTTTAAATAAGAGTGTAACATTAGATTATTCCTATAACAACCAGTTGCTAATGAATGTCCTTTAAATAACAGTGTAACATTAGATGATTCCTATAACAACCAGTTACTAATGAATGGTCATTAAACAACAGTGTAACATTAGATGATTCCTATAACAACCAGTTACTAACGAATGTCCTTTAAATAACAGTGTAACATTAGATGATTCCTATAACAACCAGTTACTAATGAAGGTTCTTTAAATAACAGTGTAACATTAGATGATTCCTATAACAAACAGTTACTAATGAATGTCCTTTAAATAACAGTGTAACATTAGATGATTCCTATAACAACCAGTTACTAATGAATGTCCTTTAAATAACAGTGTAACATTAGATGATTCCTAT
The DNA here is from genome assembly GCF_004210375.1 of Tachypleus tridentatus. NCBI lineage: Eukaryota > Metazoa > Arthropoda > Merostomata > Xiphosura > Limulidae > Tachypleus > Tachypleus tridentatus. The sequence continues at coordinate 155,300,014 of NC_134832.1, read as the reverse complement.
AACAATTAGTTACTAATGAATGTCCTTTAAATAACAGTGTAACATTAGATATTTCCTATAACAACCAGTTACTAATGAATGGTCATTAAACAACAGTGTAACATTAGATGATTCCTATAACAATTAGTTACTAATGAATGTCCTTTAAATAACAGTGTAACATTAGATATTTCCTATAACAACCAGTTACTAATGAATTGTCATTAAACAACAGTGTAACATTAGATGATTCCTATAACAATTAGTTACTAATGAATGTCCTTTAAATAACAGTGTAACATTAGATATTTCCTATAACAACCAGTTACTAATGAATGGTCATTAAACAACAGTGTAACATTAGATGATTCCTATAACAAGAAGTTACTGATGACTGACCATTACACAACAGTGTCATCCTCATGACAACAAGTTACTAATGAATGGCTTTCAAACAGCAGTGTAACATTAGATAATCCTCATGACAACAAGTTACTAATGAATGGCTTTCAAACAGCAGTGTAACATTAGATAATCCTCATGACAACAAGTTACTAATGAATGGCTTTCAAACAACAGTGTAACATTAGATAATCCTCATGACAACAAGTTACTAATGAATGGCTTTCAAACAGCAGTGTAACATTAGATAATCCTCATGACAACAAGTTACTGATGAATGGCTTTCAAACAGCAGTGTAACATTAGATAATCCTCATGACAACAAGTTACTAATGAATGGCTTTCAAATAACAGTGTAACATTAGATAATCCTCATGACAACAAGTTACTAATGAATGGCTTTCAAACAACAGTGTAACATTAGATAATCCTCATGACAACAAGTTACTAATGAATGGCTTTCAAACAGCAGTGTAAGATTAGATAATCCTCATGACAACAAGTTACTAATGAATGGCTTTCAAACAACAGTGTAACATTAGATAATCCTCATGACAACAAGTTACTAATGAATGGCATTCAAATAGCAGTGTAACATTAGATAATCCTCATGACAACAAGTTACTAATGAATGGCTTTCAAACAGCAGTGTAACATTAGATAATCCTCATGACAACAAGTAACTAATGAATAACCTATAAACGGCAGTTAAAATTAAAAAATCCCTATACTAACAAGTTACTAATGGCTGACCTATAAACAACATTGCAACATTAGATAATCCTTATAACAACAAGGTACTAACGAATGACGTATAAACGAAAGTGTAACATTAAATAATTCCTATAAAAAGAAATTACTAATGATTTACCTATAAACGACAGCGTAATATGAGATAACCTCTCTGACAACAAATAACTAATGAATGGCTTTCAAACGGCAGGGTAACATTATATAATTCCTCTCACAACAAGTTACAAATAATTGACCTATAAATGACAATGTAACGATAGATAAACGAAAGTGTAACATTAGATATTCCCTATAACAAGAAGTTACTAATGAATTACCTATAAACGTAAGTTTAAATCAGATACTCCTTATAACAACAAGTCACTAATGAATGGCCTCGAAACGACAGTGTAACATTGGATAATCCTTATAAGAAAAAGTTACTAATGAATGACTGTAAACGACAGTGTAACATTCGATAATCCGTATAAGAACAAATTACTAAAGAATGACCTATAAACGACAATTTATCACTAGATAATCCCTATAAACGACAATTTATCACTAGATAATCCCTATAAACGACAATTTATCACTAGATAATCCCTATAAAAACACATTACTGATAATTACCTGTGAACGACAGGGTAATATTAGATAATCCCTTTAAAAACAAATTACAAATTAATGACGTCTAAACTAGAATTTAACTCATATACTACTTTTACAACTGGTTACTAGTGAATGTTCTATAAACGACAGTGTAACATCTGATAATCCCTGTAAGAACAAGTTACTGATGAATGACCTATATAGGATAATGTAAAATGAAATAATTGCGATAACAAAAACTTACTAATGAATGACCTATAAAAAACAGTGTAACATTAGATAATTCCTATAACAACATGTTACTAATTAATGACCTATAAACAACAGTGTAACATTAGAAAATTCCTATAACAACATGTTACTAATGAATGACCTATAAACGGCAGTGAAACATTACATAATCCCTATAACAACAGGTCACTAATGAATGTCCCTTAAAGGGCAGTGTAACATACGATAATCCCTGTAACAAAAAGTTACTAATGAATGATCTATAAGCGACCGTGTAACATTAGAAAATCCCTATAACAATAAGTTACTAATGCATGACCTATAAACGACAGTGTAACATTAGATAATCCCTATAACAATAAGTTACTAATGAATGACCTATAAACGACAGTGTAACATTAGGTAATCCCTATAACAATAAGTTACTAATGAATAACCTATAAGCGACCGTGTAACATTAGAAAATCCCTATAACAATAAGTTACTAATGAATGACTTATAAACGACAGTGTAACATTAGAAAATCCCTATAACAATAAGTTACTAATGAATGACCTATAAACGACAGTGTAACATTAGATAATCCCTATATCAATAAGTTACTAATGAATAACCTATAAACGACCGTGTAACATTAGATAATCCCTATAACAATAAGTTACTAATGAATGACCTTTAAACGACAGTGTAACATTAGATTATCCCTATAACAATAAGTTACTAATGAATGCCTTTAAACGACAGTGTAACATTAGATTATCCATATAACATGAATTTACTAATGAATGACCTTTAAACGACAGTGGAAACTGTATAATTATGTTATCCCCCACACTAACAGCGCATGAAAAATAAATAAGTTGTAAATCATTTGGAGAATGTATATCTCTCGTTATTCTATATAATTACCTTAACCACGAGATACTACGAACTGCTCCCACGTTGCGCCATATAATTACCCTATCCGGGCGATACTACTAGCTGTTCCCATGTTATTCTATATCATTACCTTACCCATTAGATACTATCAGCTGTTGCCATGTTATGCTATATAATTACCTTACCCATCAGATACTATCAGCTGCTGCCACGTTATGCTGTATAATTAACTTACCGAGGAGATACTACCAGCTGTTCCCATGTTATGCTATATAATTACCTTACCCATTAGATACTATCAGCTGTTGCCATGTTATGCTATATAATTACCTTACCCATTAGATACTATCAGCTGTTGCCATGTTATGCTGTATAATTACCTTACCCATTAGATACTATCAGCTGCTGCCACGTTATGCTGTATAATTAACTTACCAAGGAGATACTACGAGCTACTCCCGTGATGCAATAATAGGTGTTACAATATAATCGAAGCTAGTCCTTAACTTTTCCTTGAGAACGAAGCCTGAAATAACACTGAAACTGGCGATTATCTTTTGAGAACATAACGTTATATAACTGTCAATTGACAGATGAAATTCTTGTTCTCTATTTGTTATAAATAATATATAATTATACGTGCGAGTGAGGTATTAACAAATCCTGAAGGAGAGAATGTGACTGGAAGGATCTGATTTGTTATTTGATACCTCTGTGTCTAAAAAAAAACGATGGCTATAACAATTATGGTTTGTCTGAACAACTACAATTTTATACTGAGTAATTTACATTTAATTTTGGAGTTACTGGAGAGGTGGTGAGAAGATATCTGGAGAAAATGTATCACGTGTGTGACGTTAGTGGAAATACAGGATGTTTAAAAATATTTACTTATAGGAGTAAGATTTTAAAGTTTAAATACTAAACTCTTCAGAAAAAGAAACGCAAAAGGCAAAATTTGAGACAAATTGTTAACAAGTTTATTCCGGGTAGTTCTGTATGACATGTGTGAAACTTTGCACATTCACTGCTGAACATCCAAAGTCTGCAAAAGCTAAGTCCACGCTCACTAGGTGAAGTTTAACGTCAATAACGAGTATGTCCCCCGTGAGCATCAATAACTGCTTGGCATCTCCTGCCCATGGAAGCGATGAGATGACGAATCACATCCTGTGAAATGGCTGTCCACTCAACCTGTAAAGCTGCTGCAAGCTGAGGTAGAGTCTGTGGTTGAGGTTGTCGCCGTCGCAGACGTCGGTCCAACTCGTCCCAAAGATGTTCGATGGGGTTTAAATCTGGTGATCTGGAGGGCCACGAAAGAACGTTGATGTTGTGGTGTCTCAAGAAGACAGTGGTGAGTCGGACTGTGTGAGGACGGGCGTTGTCATGTTGAAAAACGTCGTTGACGTTCACCATGATGGGTTGCACATGGGGCCTAAGAATCTCGTCGACGGTTGCGTACGGTCTGATCGGAAATCCTACGCAGCCCTGGTATGGTTGAGGCAGTAGACGTCGCAGTGGTGGTCCTATCCCGAAGGTGACGTAACCGGATGTAGCGATCTTGTGCGGGCGTGGTCACACGAGGTCTGCCAGATCGTGGACGGTCACGAGTTGATCCATGTTGTTGGTGACGATTCCATAGCCTTGTGATGGTGCTTGAGTGGACATTCACAGCTCTGGCAACATGTGATCGAGATTCGCCTGCTTCCAAGCGACCAATGGCGTTGTTGCGTTGTGCTTCTGTCAGTCTTGGCGTAACTGAATTGCGTGTCGGTGTCTTAACACTGATCTATGGAAATCGAGAACCCGTCACTTTTATAGGGATTTTGCACATGTTGCACGTGCAGAACATGCAGATCTCTCAAACAAATTTATTGGACACGAATGCGTTTTGGCGAAAAATCCGATGTTTTCCTTCGTTTTCAAAGTGCACAACTTTTATTGTCATTTTGGTCTGACAGTCAGTGCCTTAACACGTGTAACATCACATACTCTGAGCTTGTAACGTTATTACATATGTTTCTCTTTAAAATAACAAAAATATCCCTTTTGCGTTTCTTGTTTTGAAGAGTATATTTTCATATGGAGCATTAGCTAAGAATTTGTGCCACACTGACTGTTACAACGTAAGAAAAAAGCAGTTTAATACAATGTTGAATGTGAGAAACTAAAACCTTGTGTCATGCGCAGAAAAAGATACCCTTGACGATGAGGTTTTTTTAACAACAGTGCAACTTTAGATAACCTCTCATAATAACCAAACGATATAATACATTCTAACCTTATTTAATAACTCCGAGTTTTAACTGCGTTTCCTTGTCACTAATTTTTGTTGAAAAGTTTTAAACACCTGTAAACAATCTAATTAGTTTTGTAGTAAATAACTTATCTACAGCGTTTTCAACTGAAAATACACATTTTGAAATAAACGTTTTTTATAAGCATAGATCAGTTAACAATGGTTCATTACACTATGTAACACAAATTTTGTTCCTAGTACCTGCTATTTCTTAATTACTTATGTTGTAAAAGTACAGAGAATGGCAGTTATTCCCTTCCAACTTTGCTTTTGTGACTTGGATAATGAAATTTAGAAATTAATCTATTTTATATGTAACAACGGGCAAATTAGCACATTTTCATTTACATAAGGTCTGAATAAAACAACATACGAATCAAGATTTACATGTATTTATACTGAAGTTATACAAAAATGAACAAAAATGTTTAGAAGTGGTTTTCGAGATTTACAACTGTAATGTAAATCACTTTCATGTATCAGCCCCTAAATATAGTCTACCATCATGTTTTCGTTATACGCTCCTTGGTAGCGCGTTCAAAGTCCAGTAAACCCTGGTGGAAGCGATCGCCTTGCCCATTTGGGTATTCACCCATGTTCTCCTTGAATTTATAAAGATGAGCGTCAAGGATATGGACTTTCAGGGACATCCTGCAGCCTATTTTGCCGTAGTTCTTCACCGGAGCTTCAACCAGTTCCACATAATTTTCGGCCCTGTGATTGCCCAAGAAGTCCTGAACAACTGCGACAAAGCTGCCCCAAGTTTTGTTCCCTTCCTATTGAGCTTCTTGGAGAATTCTATGCACTCCAGGATCTCCCTTATTTGTGGTCCAATAAAGACACCAGCTTTGACCTTTGCCTCAGACAGCTTATGGAAGGAGTTTCGAAGGTACTTGAAGGCTGCAGACTCCTTATCAAGAGCTGTGACAAATTGTTTCATAAGACCAAATTTTATGTGCAATGGTGGGAACAACACCTTCTGGAGGCCACTAATGGCTCACACTTGACACTATGCTTCCCCACAAAGAACTCTGTCCGCTGTGGCCAGTGCTTCCGTTTGTAGTGTGCTGCAGTGTCCCTGCTGTCCCAAAGGTAAAGATAACAGGAAATTTGGTAAACCTTCCTTGAATAGGTCTATGTGTTCACTTAGGCAGTTAGAACTGAAGTGAAGTGGTAAGTGGTGTATACATATTACAATGGAAAGTTCTCAAAATTCTAAAAGGTTCTTGAAAATTCTAAAAGGTTCTTGAAAATTCTCGTAAGTTATACAACATTCTAGAAAATTCTTGAAAATTCATGTATGTTCGAGAAAATTCTCTATCAGCTACTCAGTACTAAATCTAGCTGGAATGTTCCGGAAAATGGGTAAATTTGAACATTTCATTACCCAGGTCACAAAAGCAAAGTTTGAAGAGAAAAATAGGTCTTCTCCATATACTTTAGGCATAAGCAATTGGGAAATAACTTTTTCTGCCCAGAAACAAGAAAAATTAAAAATGTCGGTACATAGTGTCATCTTCCTAATATAAACCATGCACTTCAAGATGTCACGTAGGAACAAAAAGCAATCGAATTACTTGAGAATAATAATAGGAGTCAACACGGATATAAATCATTAGAAAACAACGGATTCATTAACGCATTTGTCTAGTGGACCAGTGAAGGTGAAGAGGATCATGCTCCCTAAGATCTTGGATAAAAACCTTAACAGGAACTGAAGATCCATCTGATAACGATCTAATACCGAGCCGTAGGAGAGAGAGAATCGAACATCATTTTGGCAAGGTACGACCTTGGGTGTTCCTCAAATAGTGTCGTACATGAAATACCATCTTCACTTGAGGGAAAAGACTGTGAAAAGGTCATACTGGTTAACTGGACAGTTGGGAGAACAGAACAGAAGTGTTCGGAAAGGACAAATGTTCGTTAAACCAAAGAGGAGAGCGACGAATCCAAATCCTTAAGCCTGAGTTAAAACCGATGGTTGAAATCCTCATGTGTGTAATAGAAATAGAAGTAAAAGTATTAAAATAATCTTAATTAGTTTGAATATCTATTATTAATACTACTGTAAAGTTTACAGACATGCAGAGCTAAAATCCGATATTTGATTCCACTTCGTGAACAAAGCATATACTATCGAGTATGTCGCTTTGCAGTAAACAAACATGAATGTAAAAGTGTTCTTGTTATATTTTGTTTTTGAATTTCGCGCAAAACTACACGAGGGCTATCTGTGCTAGCCGCCCTAATTTTGCGATGTAAAACTAGAGGGAAGGCAGCTAGTCATCACCACCCACAGCCAAATCTTGGGATACTCTTGCACCAAAGAACAGTGGGATTTAGCGTCACATTATAACGCCCCTTGGCTGAAAAGGCGAGCACGTTTGTTTGTTCGTTTATTGTTAAACCCAACAATACGAAATGAGCTGTCTGTGCTCTGTTATCACGACTATCGAAACCCTACTTTTAGTATTACAACACCTTAGAGTGACTTCTGAGCTCTCGAAGGATTTCAGAAATAAATAAAGTGATACATAATAATTACTAACATTAAAGTAAGTACTAGAAATAGTTACAGTCGTCCGGTTTCTTGGACTTCACTGTGACAAATATGTTGAGGATTTCACAAGTGGATAGAGAAGAAACCGATAGTATATTATTCCACTGTGTAAATAAGATTCCAAACCTAGACAAACCTAGACAATCCACTACATTAAACATTCTTATATTTATCTCACTTCTAAAGCAATGAATCTTAAATTTAAAATGTTTTTTGACGGTTGGATACTGTTAAAAATACTAAAGTGAAAACAAATATGATTTCTTACCGCAGTTTCATCCAGAGTCAGGTTAAATTCCTTGTTTGAGCGAGTTATCACATCTTTGACAAAGTTTTCGTACTCTGGATGCGATGGAACACGAACTGAGAAGACCATAAGGGATTCATAGATCTTTCGCGCATCCTACATATAAAACAACAGCGTAACTTCACTACAGTTTGTTTAGTTGAATTTCTCGCCAAGCGACTGAGGCCTGTCTTCGGTATTTTATCAAAGATAAAACTAGAAGTCTCGCAGCTAGTCAATACCACCCACCGCCAACTATTGGGCAACCGTTTTGCCAAGAAAATTGTGACTGACCGTAATACATTAGCACGGCTCACATGTTCGGTGACAGGATTCAAATCGAACCGCAGGTTCCATTTAGGACAATCCTTTCACACAGTAAACAACAATAAAACTGTTACTGATTTTAAAAACTACATATATTTTTTTTAAGATTAGGACAATCCTTTCACACAGTAAACAATAATAACACTGTTAATGATTATAGAAACAAAATATTTTTTAATGTTTAGGGCAATGCTTTCACAGTTTTGTTTATTTTTAATTTCGCGCAAAGCTACTCGAGGGCTATCTGCGCTAGCCGTCCATAATTTAGCAGTGTAAGACTAGAGGAAAGGCAGCTAATCATCACCACCCACCGCCAACTCTTGGGCTACTCTTTTACAAACGAATAGTGGGATTGACCGTCACATTATAACGCCCCCACGGCTGAAAGGGAAAGCATGTTTGGTGTGACGGGGATTCAAACCCGCGACCCTCAGATTGCGAGTCGAGTGCCTTAACCACCAGGCCATGCCGGGTCCTTTCACGCAGTAAACAACACTAAAACTGTTACCGATTTTGTAAAATAATTTTTTTAATGTTTTGGAAAATCCTTTTACACACTAATTTAGAAACTAAATGCTCTTAACATCAGTATATGCTTTTGACAATTATTTGGTGGGACTGCTATTTGAACCCACGACCCTCAGCTGATGCGATGAGTGCCTTAACCACCAGCCCGTATTGAGCTTAATACAATTACGACTAATTTTAGAAACGAAATACTTTTAATATTTAGTATACGTTTTCACAAAGTAAACAATAATAATTATTCTTTACCGATTTTAGAAACTAAATATTATTCAACTTAGTAACATCACACAAATCAACAAACAATGAAAACTTCATTTAGTTATAGCATTTTCTGTCAGGGAGTTCATACATTTTAACAGGCTGTATCCTAATATGTTTCCATGTTTTAAACATTCTGGTGAAATAATTCCAAGAGTGCAATACTTTGTTGCAGGACCAAAAGTGAAGTTCTGAAAGTCTTTAAATTAAACCGGTTTGTTTTGAATTTAGTGCACAACTACACGAGGGTTATTTGCACTAACCGCTCTTTATTTATCAGTATACGACTAGGGAGAAGGCGCTAGTTATCGCCATAGACAGTATACGACTAGGGAGAAGGCGCTAGTTATCGCCATAGACAGTATACGACTAGGGAGAAGACACTAGTTATCGCCATAGACAGTATACGACTAGGGAGAAGGCGCTAGTTATCGCCATAGACAGTATACGACTAGGGAGAAGGCGCTAGTTATCGCCATAGACAGTATACGACTAGGGAGAAGGCGCTAGTTATCGCCACAGACTGCCAATTCTTGGGCTACTCTTTCACCAACGACGAGTGAGATTGCAGTCACATTATAACCCCAGCGACTGAAAGGACGAATATGTTTGTTGGATTTGAAGCCTCAGATTAACTTTTAAGTTGTGCTTTGTGTATGGTTATCATCACAAAACCTTATATTTAATTTTTATAACAACAGCTTACGTGACGTTAAATTAAATACAGACGCCTTCATGTGCGAAACGTCGTCCAAAACTATCCAGAATTATTGTAATTAACATTCAGACTTTCGCAGTAAATGTTAACACGAACTTTTAGTTTTTCACAGTGACAGCGAATATTTGATTTAAAACTTGATATATACGTGTAGTTTACACTTTAAATATTACCCACCAGAAGAAAAACCTACAATTCATGCATTAAGTTTTAAACTAGATAATCATGAAACAGGAAATTTGTAATAATGTTTTCGGCATGTAATTGAGTGCATGGATGTTATTTGCTCTAACAGGAGGACAAGGGTGAGAAAGAGATAAATTACAAGTGAGTCAGCGAGTAATATATATTCTCTCATACATTTTTACTTAACCCTAAATGAAGGGTACTAAAACTTAACCCTAATTTCTTAAGTTTCTATTTTTTATTTTGTTTTTATTTCTCACATTTTATCCATTCCATTTTTTCTCGTTTTTTATCAAAATTCTTCCAAAGTTTTCAAAATTAAAAACTTATTACCGAGCAGTTGTTCAGTAGACAATTTACCACAACAGACAGTCAATTGTTATATTAAATTTGCCTCTACGTAAAGTCAGTTGTTTCTTTTGTTTATTAAAACTGCTACGTTTTTTTTATTTTTTTACATATTACTAGGATCGCGGGTTCGAATCTCTGTCGCCCTAAACATGCTCGCCCTTTCAGCTCTAAAGGCGTTATAATGTGACGGTCAATCCTGCTATTCGTTGGTTAAAGAGTAGCCCAAAAGTTGGCGGTAAGTGGTGATGACTAACTGCCTTTCCTCTAGTCTTACACTGTTAAATTAGAGACGGTTAGCGCAGATAGCCCTCGTGTAGCTTTGCGCGAAATTCAAACCAAACATATTACTAGTATTTAGCTAAACCAGTCTAAGGTCATAAAATATTACATGTTTTATATTATTCTATCAGCTCTTAGAATATATTTATTATTTTACTAATGACTAAGGAAAGATGTCTTGTAATTTGTCATTTCTATTCCAAAACACCTGTTTCACGTTCTTCAAGCAATAACGTGACATTTCATACACTTTTAGTTTTACTGTAACCACCACATGTGACTCTCTAGTCTTTCAAGTAATACTAGCGAGGTTAGCGCTTACTTCCACTTACCTCATTCCTGCTATCACCAAATAAGAACCACGAAAAGTCTCCAAAGCTACGTTTGTTTTTGAAAAGTTCTATTGTAAGAAAAGCATATTCTCCGTCAGACATCCCGAGGTCATGAGCAGCTAAAAGAATCTTCCTAACAGTGGGTCCTTTAGCCACAAGGATAAAAACTGTTATGATAAATTTACAATAAACATCTGGTTAGTCTAGTTTTAAACAGAAAACTACACTAAACACTCTGTTATGAGAAATTCACAGTAAACATCAGGTTAGTTTAGTTTAAAAAAGAAAACTACACCAAACACTGTTATGAGAAATTCACAGTAAACATCAGGTTAGTTTAGTTTAAAAAAGAAAAAAAACACTAAACACTGTTATGAGAAATTCACAGTAAACATCAGGTTAGTTTAGTTTAAAAAGATAAAAACACTAAACACTGTTATGAGAAATTCACAGTAAACATCAGGTTAGTTTAGTTTAAAAAAAGAGAACTACACTAAACACTGTTATGAGAAATTCACAGTAAACAACAGGTTAGTTTAGTTTAAAAAAGAAAACTACATTAAACACTCTGTTATGAGAAATTCAAAGTAAACATCAGGTTAGTTTAGTTTAAAAAAAACTACACTAAACACTGTAATGAGAAATTCACAGTAAACATCAGGTTAGTTTAGTTTAAAAAAGAAAAAACACGAAACACTGTTATGAGAAATTCACAGTAAACATCTAGTTAGTTTACTTTAAAAGAGAAAAAAACACTAAACACTGTTATGAGAAATTCACAGTAAACATCGGGTTAGTTTAGTTTAAAAAAGAGAACTACACTAAACACTGTTATGAGAAATTCACAGTAAACATCGAGTCAGTTTAGTTTAAAAAAGAACAAAAACACTAAACACTGTTATGAGAAATTTACAGTAAACATCAGGTTAGTTTAGTTTAAAAAAGAAAACTATATTAACACTGTTATGAGAAATTTACAGTAAACATCTAGTTAGTTTAGTTTAAAAAAAAAAAAAACACGAAACACTGTTATGAGAAATTCACAGTAAACATCTAGTTAGTTTAGTTTAAAAAAGAAAAAACACTAAACACTGTTATGAGAAATTCACAGTAAACATCAGGTTAGTTCAGTTTAAAAAAGAAACAAACACTAAACACTCTTGCACATAGAACTGTATGTCAGAAGACTGTTCAGACTGGTGTGTACACTGTATAATGGGCGGGGCCACACCACTCATAAGTGTAGTTCTGATGGTAAGCGAATGGGAGTTAATCTAGAGAACTAGTTGTACATGATCAGTTCTTTATCAACCAACACAACACTATGACCAAGAAAGAATGGTGAAATGATAGTAGCTTTAATAACAGCTAAAGAGTCTCTTTGATTGGTCCGGCATGGCTAAGTGCGTTAAGGCGTTCAACTCGTAATCCGAGGGTCGCGGGTTCGAATCCCTGTCGCACCGAACATGCTCGCCCTTTCAGCGTTATAAGGTGACGGTCAATTCCACTATTCGTTGGTAAAAGACTAGTGGTGATGACTAGCTGCCTTACCTCTGGTCTAACACTACTAAATTAGGGATGGCTAACGCAGATAGCCCTCGAGTAGCTTTGCGCGAAATTCACAAAACAAACAGGTATCTTTGATTATGTTTTTTTATTTTACGCGAAACTACTCGGCGCCCACTCTGTGCCAGTCATCTCTACTTTCAACAGTGATGGTCTGGAGGGAATACAGCTAGTCATCATCGCCAATCGTCAACTCTTGGGAAGTTTTACTAACGAATCCTGGAATTGACTTTAGTTTATAACGATCAACAGATTGTAAGTGGAGTGCTCTAACCACGGGCCAGGCTGTTAACACACAGACAGGGCAAATTGAAACCCAAAAAATTGTAAAGTACTTTATTAGAAATGAGTGAAATATACGAGTTTAAGGAAAGAGAGACAACTGATTCCTACTTTATCAGAAGAGAAGAATTATGAAAACTAGTAGATTAGACACATATATTACAGATAGTAGGTAAGTATGTTAGATACTTGTTTATTACTTACACATATGTTACAGATAGTAGGTAAGTATGTTAGATACTTGTTTATTACTTACACATATGTTACAGATAGTAGGTAAGTATGTTAGATACTTGTTTATTACTTACACATATGTTACAGATAGTAGGTAAGTATGTTAGATACTTGTTTATTACTTACACATATGTTACAGATAGTAGGTAAGTATGTTAGATACTTGTTTATTACTTACACATATGTTACAGATAGTAGGTAAGTATGTTAGATACTTGTTTATTACTTACACATATGTTACAGATAGTAGGTAAGTATGTTAGATACTTGTTTATTACTCACACATATGTTACAGATAGTAGGTAAGTATGTTAGATACTTGTTTATTACTTACACATATGTTACAGATAGTAGGTAAGTATGTTAGATACTTGTTTATTACTTACACATATGTTACAGATAGTAGGTAAGTATGTTAGATACTTGTTTATTACTTACACATATGTTACAGATAGTAGGTAAGTATGTTAGATACTTGTTTATTACTTACACATATGTTACAGATAGTAGGTAAGTATGTTAGATACTTGTTTATTACTCACACAAATGTTACAGTTAAAGAGTAAAAAGACTAGAAATTTCTTTGACTGTTTGATATACAAAACTGTTTAGCTTAATGGTTATTATTAGTACATTTAGTGGTTTAATATTAGTTTTCATAACAAGATGGTTATTCTTGTCATATTTCGTTCAGTAATTCGTTAAGATTCGTATATTACAATAGTGTTGATGTCACTTTTCTCGAAACTTCTAAGTATGTAGACAGTTCTAGGTCTCACTATGTGAGTATTGTAGCATCTCTAGTTTGTAGACAGTTCTAGGTCTCAGTTGGAAAATGTAAAATTTAGGAGATCGACCAACAAGTCACAGACATCAACTGTAAACAGTAAAATCTTGATTGTGATGCTCATAAAAATATTACAGATAGAAGGAAAGGAGATTATAACACATGTAACCGTTGTTAACCTGAAGATGACCTAGTAAGGTTGAAACGTTGTTCTCTGCTTATCAATAAAAGTGTTAATACCCATACCAGCTATTCTGAGATACATTTTGATTTCAAGTGGGTTTCTCGTCATCAAGAATTAATACATGTATTAGTTTGGTTTGAATTTCTTGCAAACTTACACGAGTACTATCTGTGCAAGTCGTCCCTAATTTAATAGTGAAATACCAGAGAAAAAGCAACTAATCTTCACCAATCACCGACAACTCTTTTATCAGCGAATAACAGAAATGACCGTCACATAATAACAGCACCACAGTTCGTTTGGTGGGTCGGCGAATCGAACCCACAGCCCTTAGACTGTGAGGCTAGTGCCCTAATCACCTGGCCATGTAAGGTCCCTCTAACACATTTTGCAGATTCATAATAAACAAACAGATATTATAATAAACAAACAGATATCATAATAAACAAACAAATATTATAATAAACAAACAGATATTATAATAAACAAACATATATCATAATAAACAAACAGATATTATAATAAACAAACAAATATTATAATAAATATGAGACTAAATAATAAGATTATTCCTTTATTGTTTATGAAATTGAATTTCTTTGGTTAAAAACACTTAAATATATATACACTATATCGTGTTTGAAGTGTAGGTTATTAATAGTCATACAACGTGGAAGCTGATGTTAGTCCTACGTATTAATGTGATGTGTTGTTGATTATGCCTTGCTGATGTTAGCCCTACGTTTCATTGTGATGTGATGTTGATGATGCCTTGCTGATGTTAGTCCTACGTATTATTGTGATGTGATGTTGATGATGCCTTGCTGATGTTAATACTACGTATTATTGTGATGTGATGTTGATTATGCCTTGCTAATGTTAGTCCTACGTTTTATTGTGATGTGTTGTTGATTATGCCTTGCTGATGTTAATCCTACGTATTATTGTGATGTGATGTTGATGATGCCTTGCTGATGTTAATCCTACGTATTATTGTGATGTGATGTTGATGATGCCTTGCTGATGTTAATCCTACGTATTATTGTGATGTGATGTTGATGATGCCTTGCTGATGTTAATCATACGTATTATTGTGATGTGTTGTTGATGATGCCTTGCTGATGTTAGTCCTACGTATTATTGTGATGTGATCTTGATGATGCCTTGCAGATGTTAGTCCTACGTATTATTGTGATGTGATGTTGATGATGCCTTGCTGATGTTAATCATACGTATTATTGTGATGTTGTTGATGATGCTTTCTTCCATGAAGTGTGATTAAATAAAAGAAAACATAAATAGAAAATGAAGATTCGAATCCTGGAGCGAAAGAAGTACAAATAGAGTTCATGGTACATCTTATCATAAAAACAAAATCAAATATACAATTGCAACTTTTCAGAGATTTTGTTACTGAACTTATAACATTAGTATACATATTTTACCAAGTTAATATTATTCTGCCTCAGTCTAATAAGAACTTCAGTACTTCTGAGCTGAACAAACGCTTTTGCAAAGTGTGAATTAACGACAAAAACTGAGATTTGCTGTTTACTCTTCGATTCCACTTTATGAAAGTACAGAAAGACATATTTACGTATATGTAGTTTTTGACATATATATATACTATTAATATTTTATCCAACTCAACGACTGTAGAAGTTGGTCTTTATAAAGTTGTAATGACGAGTTGTTTTAGTTGAAGTACCCTTACCTCTGGCGTATTGGCTTCCTTCGTGGAGGATGCTAGTAAAATTGGGTTCAAGACGAGCCGTTCTGGAGAAAGCGTGCAATCCAATGTGCACTTCATGGTCAACTTCATACAGGGCTAGTTCTAAACTTTGTCTCATCAGAACGTGGAGTTGATCAGTTTCATCCACCACAATAGCTAATCGGTGCCAGTTAAACTGGTGGTTTGTGGCCAGAACAAATTCACTCAGTCTTTGAAGGGAGAAACCTAGTCGGGTAAGAGTTAAATAAATGTTCTTGTTTGAAAACTTGTTGTCGATCCCACCAGATGAGAAGACAGGAAGATTCCAATACGACGCCATGTTTCCCACAGGTTCCAATCCAGCCGAACAACCGGGACCGATGAACGCAGTAACTTTGCGCCGGTAATATTCTTCCGCCGCAAAAATGGCAGCCATGTTGGCATTACACGAGGTTTCGCTATTGCGAACTGCCAGATGGAACGCAATATGAGGGTAAAGGTTTGCCACTTTCTCCATTGCTATTTCCAACGTTGGTTTAAGAATGTGAGGTTCGCAAGGTAACTCATTGTTAGTAACGGAGATTCCAAGCATGTGAGCTGTGAAAGTGTATGAAGCGTAGGCCTTGATGCATAATATTACTTCATGTAGGAATACCATCAGTAAAATACGAACACAATTACTTACATTTAAAGGTCTCATTGCGTTAATGAATATATGTAAAAGTTTAGGATTTGTCTTTCCTTATGCAAGGATAGATTTTAGGTAGAGTCTAACGTTAAGAATGGTTCACGTGAAGAGATTACTCGGACTTTTATAAACTGAGTGTATATATATATAATTTTATATATTGTTAAACTGATTGTTACAACATGTAATTCAGCTATACCCTTTGCCAGGTAAAACGAAAGCATGCTCTTAAAGTACGTGGATATAAAAGCGTCGATTTCTTGTTGTCATTCCTCAATGGACATTACATTAGGATGAGATAATAACCATTATTGAACACGAGTACTCAACCCACATGCTTATCACGCTTTCAGCAAAAGACAAAGTTAAAAAAGAGATCGTAAATAATGGTTGAACTACAAGTCACGCAATATTCGGCTTGAAAGTGCTGTGTCATCCCCAGGTGGATGACTTACCTGCACGAATGGACTAGTAAACAATTATCTGCTGTCACGATACAGATAATTAATGATTCGTATCAAAACCCGGACTTTTAAACTGATGTACTCTGATTGCGTTCAACTTTCTTACGTAACCACGTCATCTAGGAACTTTGGTAAACCTCAAACAGGTAAAAGTAATTCCAGATGTGGAAGAAATAATCTTGTTTATTTAAAGCTAAGCATAAAGCAACACAATAGGCTCTCTGTACTCTGACAACTATGGGCATCGAAACCCAGATTCTATTGTTGTAAGTTCGCAGACGTACAGCTGTGCTCCTGAGAAGCGAAATAACATTCTAAGAGCTTTTTTTATTAATTTAAAGACTTTAAAAAGTAATATTACTCGTTCTATGTAACCATGAACAACAGATTTATGTGAACAGTAACAAACACTTCATTCTGGAACGTTTCAGAATACACATATTACATCTTCAGCAAGTTATATAGAACATTGTACATTATTAGGTGCAGACATATTATTAATTTTAAACATTCTATAAACGTACTTATAATACAAAATAAAAATATGAAATAAATTAAGAGACAATCAAATAAAAGACGAATAGAATAACACCACGATATTATACAAGTATTTAGTAAAAACTTAGTGAAGTTTTGTTATTATTTAAATCTTGGAGTTCATTTATAACAGATAAACTTTATTTAATTAAAAGTTCAGTATTTTATTATTGAGATGGAATGACTTTGAAATTCGTAATCAAAACAGAGTGGTTCGTGTTTTCACTACGTGTGTGAATTATGCAGTCTGATAGATATTTGTTTACCAGTTCTGCTTGACACTTCCATATGTTCACAACCATAAGTAGCGTATAGTTTCGTCATTGTTAAGTGTCATTATAGCACGATATGTTCACGATCCTGGAACACATGGGGTACCTAATAGATCTTTACATCAGAATAGATTGTTTTACTTTGAAAGGTGATTTAAATATCAATTGTAGATAAAGATGTGGATATTTTTTTTAATTATTCTTAAAAGTTGCGACATCACAATGAAACTTTGTTTGTGACATCACTATGAAACTTTGTTTGTGACATCACAATGAAACTTTGTTTGTGACATCACTATGAAACTTTGTTTGTGACATCACTATGAAACTTTGTTTACCTGAAAAAAGATGATCAATCTTAATGGGTAGTTATCAACAGCGTATGTTTTTTGGTCAAGTTTGTGAGAAAGGAACTTGAATAAAATACAAGATATATTTATTATTTATTAAAATATTCTATAAGATTGTGATTTTCGTGTGAAGAGAGAGATAGTAACAACAGATGTTATGTTATATTGAGAAGACTGAGTACAAGGTAACGTTTAATGAAGTATGTAAGCCTGTAACAGATGTTATGTTATATTGAGAAGAGTGAGCACAAGGTAACGTTTAATGAAATATGTAAGCCTGTAACAGATGTTATGTTATATTGAGAAGAGTGAGCACAAGGTAACGTTTAATGAAATATGTAAGCCTGTAACAGATGTTATGTTATATTGAGAAGAGTGAGCACAAGGTAACGTTTAATGAAATATGTAAGCCTGTAACAGATGTTATGTTATATTGAGAAGACTGAGTACAAGGTAACGTTTAATGAAGTATGTAAGCCTGTAACAGATGTTACGAAATGTTCTGTTGATTTGGATATCATGAAAAGGAAATTAGCCGTTTCTTTTCAGTTTCACAATTAAAATTAATGTAAGGCGTTTCGGGTTTAAATAATCCAAAAACTGTTTGAGGCGAGAAGAGGTTCGAAAGAGTAAAAACGTATTATCTATAAAGTTGTTTAACACTCAAAGTTTTCTGTCAGGTGGAAGTAAACATGAAACTTGATAAGAACACAAAAATTTAAATCAGTAATGGAGTTTAAAGCCACTTCAAACAAACACACAATTCATAAGACTTTAGAAATAACCAGTCTTGTGGTCCTCTATAAAATTAAAAAAATTAAAAACAACAACAAAAACCCCAGTTACGTTACTAATAAATTTACAGTATAAATATTCATGGTCAAATATCTGTAGTTTCAAGGTTAATAAGCGTTTATCACAGTTATAGCTTCAAAGGTTTATAGCACACCAACAATATAAATGTCTCTCCATATGTTCCGATGGACACCTTTTATAATCGTTAAGAGAGATTCTCAAAATTTCAGTTGGTAATAATACTGGTGTTGAGATACATTGTTCATTCTTACAGCAGAGAATATTCAACAAATTTGAAGAACAGGAGTGAATTTCACAATACACATTTAAGAGTATAAGTTACACACATTTCTAAATATATATTTAATGAAAATAAACATCGATGTTAAAATAAATATATAATAGTAAATCCGTTACACCTTCCTCCCTATAGAATTAAAATCTGTGACACAATTTTTAAGATATTATATATATATACACACACACTTTGCGAACAATACATTAACTATAAAAAAATTTCAAATAATAATACAACTTCAAGAATCATAACAGTATATAGCACAGTCGTTACACATAACCTTATGATAATATAATTACATAGCACGTGAAGGTGCATCAGCACAAATGTTTTCCTTTCTGGTAGACATGTGTGTGTGTGCGTGTGTGTTTTCTTACGGCAAAGCCACATCGCCTATCTGCTAAGCCCACCGAGGGGAATCGAACCGCTGATTATAGCATTATAAATCCACAGACATACTGATGTACTAGCGAGGAGCTTTTGGTACAGGACCAACACAGTCAAGAATAATATGAATGAGGGGTTCTTGAAACACTGAGATAGCTTTCAAACAAGCAACAGAAATTTTCTCCTTAGATTTCTCAACTATTGTTGTTGTTTTGAATTAAGCACAAACCTATACAATGGGCTATCTGTGCTCTGCCCACCACCAGTATCTAAACTTGGTATTTAGCGTTGTAAGTCCGCAGACATACCGCTGAGCCACTGGAGGGCGATCTCTCAACGAATTAACAGGTATGACAAGTTTTACAAAACTGAGAAACATCTTCATTAATTTATGAAAATAGAAATGTCTTAAAATTTTGTTACATGTCTTGTTGACCCCCAAAAGACCTCCCATGGGAACAAGGATCTGATAAACTACAATCCAGTTCTCTAAAACCGGTACATCTAGTGGTCTTCACTGTCTCATTGGCTCACCATTTTTGAAAATAAATATACCATTTGAAACTTTCTCCATTTTATCTTTTGTGAATGCATATCTAATTAGTAAAGAGATCTACGGATCCTTTTATTGGATCAGTTTACTTCACCACATCCCTCACATCCATAATTTTCACTTATCAAGTAATTGTCAGTAGGGCCATTATTCACGAGATCCTTCTCGGATCCAAAAATGTCTGAGACAAATCTGTAAGGTGTCTATTACACTATGTAACACAAATTTTGTTCCTAGGTAGTATGTGTTATTTCTTCATTGCTTATATTGTTAAAGTATAAAAATGGCCATTATTCCCTTCAAACTTTACTTTTGTGAGTTGGATAATGAAATTTATAAATTAACCTATTTTCTATGTAAAATGGGCAAATTTGCACATTTTCATTTACATGAGGTCTGAATAAAACAACAAATGAATCGAGATATACATGTATTTATACTAAAGTTATACTAAAATGAACAAAAATGTTTAGAAGTGAGTAGCTTTTCGAGATTTTCTACTGTAATGTAAATCACTTTCACGTATCAGTCCCCAAATAGTCTCCCATCATGTTTTCGTTATACGCTCCTTGGTAGCAGCGTTCAAAGTCCAGTATATCTTGGTGGAAGCGCTCGCTTTGCTCTCTGAATATGCTCCCACGTTCTCCTTGAATTTATCAAGATGAGCGTCAAGGATACGGTCTTTCAGGGACATCCTGCAGTCCATTTTGCTTCACCAGAGCCTCAACCTGTTCCACATAATTTTCAGAGTTGTGATTGTCCAAGAAGCTCCGAGCCACTGCGACAAAGCTTTTTTTTTCCTTCCTGCTGAGCTTCTTGGGGAATTCTGTGCACTCCAGGATCTTCTTTATTTGTTGTCCAACGAAGACACCAGTTTTGACCTTTGCCTCAGACAGCTTAGGGAAGAAATCTCGAAAGTACTTGAAGGCTGCAGACTCCTTATCAAGAGCTGTGACAAATTGTTTCATAAGACCCAATTTTATGTGCAATGGTGGGAACAACACCTTCTGGAGGTCCGCTAGTGGCTCACACTTGACATTGTGCTTACCCACAGAGAACTCTGTCCGTTGTGGCCAGTGCTTCCTGTTGTAGAGTGCTGTAGTGTCCCTGCTGTCCCAAAGGTAAAGATAACAAGGTAACTTGGAAAAGTCTCCTTGGAGACCCATCAGGAATGTCACCATTTTGAAGTCTCTGACAACCTCCCAACCATACTCATCATACTTCAAGGCTTCTAGCAAGGTCTTGACGCTGTTGTATTCCTCTTTGAGGTGCACCGAAAGATATTTAAATTTTAAAAGGTTTAAAATTTGTATAATATAAAATCTTACTATTAAAGCAAGTAAATATTGTCCGTTTTATTTTCTAGAGTATTTTTGCAGTGCTCACAGGTAAAATAAGGTGCTCAGAGTTTGTATTGATCCCTAACAAGCATGATGAAATGAGTCTTATAGACTTCACATATTTTAACAGATGCTGTCACAGAGTACTTTTTTGCTCTTGTCTTGACAAATTGGCCACATACATAGAAGGATGCGTCTGGAGAATGCTTGCAGCTTCTTGACGCCATCTGTGACAAAATCAGATAGGTCTATGTGTTCACTTAGGCATCTAGAACAAAACTGAAGTGGTAAGTGGTGAGCTCCTGAACATATAGATATATATTACTACGGAAAGTTCTAGAAAATTCTAGAATGTTATAGAATATTCTAGAAAATTCTTGAAAATTCATGTATGTTCGAGAAAATTCTCTATCAGCTACTCAGCACTGAATCAACCTGGAATTTTCATTACCCAGGTCACAAAATCAAAGTTTGAAGAGAAAAACAGGTCTTTTCCATTTACTTTAGGCATAAGCAATTGGGAAATAACACTTTCTGCCCAGACACAGAAAAGTAAACATTTTGTGACACAGTGTTATTTTAGCTTAATCTCTTAGCCTCGGCTCGAGTCACAGAGAAACACATCTTAATTTTCTTCAACAACAAAATTATTCTTAAATAAAACATTGATCGGTTCATATTTTGGGTTCAGCAGCAACGTTTCTTTCAGCTACATTGTTTACCAACAATAATGATACAAACTTAATTGACTGACGAGGTCTTACTCTAACCACAACTGGTCCCTCAACTGGATCTGATGTTAAATGAATGTTATGAAAAGGAACATTAACAAAGCCATTCTCAATACCCTGAGCAATAAGATACTCACCAGTGGTATAACTCGAATATAAATGTAGTATACTTTTAACAACAATGAGTTAGTCGTTCCATTATCACGTAGAATACGCATGGGTATGGGATTACCAGTGGCATTTGTGAAATGTACTAACAGACACAAAAGGTTTGAATTCCTCCCTAACTACATCAGCCTTTATATCAGTGGCCAAACCAACAACAATGGGCGATCTGGTGAAACTGCATCTATAAGTGGATGATGAACACACCTTCAGTTACACCTGAGGATACGTGAAACTATTCTAATCATTTTCCATAATATTTACAAATAAAACAAATTGTTGAAACAGGATCAAACCAAACAAAAAAGGCTTAGAAGAATATGATTAAACAGTGTAATTTAGGTAAACATTCATTCATGTAGTTATAAAAAGGAAGACCATTAAATTGAAATCCGGATATCCTTTAATATTTTCTTACATTATAAAAAATGAAACAGACTGGTAAAGTAATTTGTAAAACATTACCCTGACTTGACAGTTTCTTAAAAACACTCTTGTTGACCGACAGAGAAGAATCAGTGGTTTCTGAAACTTCTGAATATGGACTTGTGATTTATAAACTTCAGTGTTAACTAAGGGGTTTGTTATTTTTAAAGATGTTAATGTGTTATGTTTTATGTATAATCAAATCTATTTATTCATCAGTTTGGACCTACTATGTGATTAGTATCATAAGGTTGATAATTAAACTTTAAAGAATGCTAATTTTATGAGTGGTTCTCTGACGTCATATTTTTCAATGATTTGATTTATTCCCACAATGGCAGAACTTTGCTGAAACCGTATAATAAAACAAATGATTTGTCTGCTATGGAGAACCTAACATATTTATGTATATTGCAGAACGTTCCTGAAACCGTACAATAAAACAAATGATTTGTCTGCTATGGAGAACCTAACATATTTATGTATATTGCAGAACGTTCCTGAAACCGTACAATAAAACAAATCATTTGTCTGCTATGCAGAACTTGACATATTTATGTATATTGCAGAACGTTCCTGAAACCGTACAATAAAACAAATTATTTGTCTGCTATGGAGAACCTAACATATTTATGTATATTGCAAAACGTTCCTGAAACCGTACAATAAAACAAATCATTTGTCTGCTATGAAGAACCTAACATATTTATGTATACTGCAGAACGTTCCTGAAACCGTAAAATCTGCCAACTGGAGGTATTGAAACCCACTTTTTAGTGTTATAAGCCAACAATTCTGCCACTGAGCCACTGGGAGAGTTGCAGATATTTTAAGTAACCAAAGTGTCTTTGATGATGTAGGTTTCACACTATAGGATAGATAACTATCATATAAGCTTGTAATTTTGTTTATTTTAATTAAATATAAAACCATATGCCTAAATGTCAATCGAAATTATTCAAAGAACTTTCTGAAACAAAGATTTATAAATCCTTTTTATATTTAATAAACTTTATGTTCACTCCTAGATAGCAGCACAAGCGTAAAATATTGTTTGAAATATAAGTTACATTAAACTAACTAGTATTATACAATCATTTTAATTAACGTATTTTATGGTAAATATAATTCAGTATGTTTTCAGTTTGATAAATATTCTTAAAAGACAAAGTACATATCCAGTTGTGCCCTCAGTGAAAACCCGACAGCTCCTAATCTACATGTTACACAACAGAAATGAAAACGAAGTTCAAATAGCTTTCAGTTACACCTGAGGATACGTAGAACTATTCTAATCATTTTCTATAATATTTACAAATAAAACAAATTGTTGAAACAGGATCAAACCAAACAAAATAGGCTTAGAAGAATATGATTAAACAGTGTAATTTAGGTAAACATTCATTCATGTAGTTATAAAAAGGAAGACCATTAGATTTATATCCGGAGATTCTTTAATATTTTCTTACATTATAACTGTCCTGATTATTTGACTTATTTCAAAGAGTGTTCTCTCTTGTTGCTTGTTGAGATCAGGCAAGAAATTTAAATCAAATACTGGTTTTTGTTTTCGACGACTCGATAATTTATGCTTACAAACAGGGGTGTAGATTTTTTATACCTGATGGGGGGGAATGATTTTTGCGACCACTTATGTGGACTGTTCAATTTACAAATTGGTAATCTCTGATTACGTGAACCTGAAAGCTGTAAACATGCAGTCACAGAGTAATCTTGTTGCCACGATACTTGCATGTATACTTAGGCCTACTGACTGATACTTACGAACTATCGCTTAGATCGAAAAGCTTAGAAGCACGCCTATATTAAAGATGTACATTTCGGCTACTGAAAAAGCCTACATCTAGGCCTAATTATGTAATTCGATTGGTAAGAACACGAGAATCACAATAACAAACGCACAATTTGTAGGCCTGTGATGCAATAAAACAATTCAACAAACCAAACTGAAGGGGGGATGATTGTATGCACCATACCCCCCACCTAAAATGAAGGGGGAATGTATACCCTCCATCCCTCCAGGATCTACGTCCCTGCTTACAAAGACATAAGCCCCATGTGAAAATAGCAACAAATAAAAATATTATTGGGCGTTAGATATAGTACTGATCCCAATGAGTCAATGATAAGTTTACGGAATCACAAAGTTAAAATCCATGGTTCGATTCCTCGCAATGATCAGAGTGAAGGCAGTCCATTGTGCTAATTTTATGGTGAAAAAAAAACCTATGGGAAAACAATTATTGCATAGCATTATTACATACGGAACAAGTTAATCTATCTTCATTATATGAGCCCCAAATGTAACTCTGATGGCTTTTGACTTCGCTTGTTTTGTTCTTAAGCAAAAATCTATCCATTAGGCAGTCTGTGTTGTGTCCATCATGGGTATCGAAACCCAGTTTGTGTCGTTATAAGCTTTCGGACTTGCTCCTGATCCAGATAAGGAACAAAAACGGTATTTTTAGTTTCTATGATTAGCTACAACAAAACTTGGAATATAGTAACCGTGATATTGCTAGTATTACTAATGAATAGTAGATTACAATGAGGATTTAGAACCTTTTATTACTAACATAAATTAAATCAGTATTTTATACTTGTATATTAAGTCGTAACAACATCGAGTGTATCTCAAGACGGCTGGTATGGTATCAACACTTTTACTAATAAGCAGAGAATAACGTTTTTTACATAGTATGGACTTTAGTTTTGTAACTGGCTATATAAATTTGGTGTTTACTGGAATGTTGTATTTTGTTACAAGTTTTTTCCAAATGTTGGTTATTTTTTCGCTGTTGTCGGAAACACGAGGTATACAGCAGTATAAGGTTTTGTAGTTTGTTGTATCTTGTGATTTATTATTGTTTGTTTGTTATTAATGTAGATGTGTACGTATAATTTTTCAACGGTTTTTGGAGGAAATTTGTTGATGTTGATGAAGTTTTGTTTTATTTTGTTCATTTTATCGTTAATTTTATCAGATTAACATAGTTTTGTGACTGTGTTTATTTGGGTTATTAACATGTTGAGTTTTTGTTTTGTTTCATGTGTTGACAGGGAATGTATAATCCAATATGGGTGATTTTTCTGTGGATTTCTGTTTTAAATTGTGTATCATTTCTAGTGATCTTGAGGTTAAGAAATGCTATTTTTTATTTGGTTAGATGTGAATCCTGCAATTGTATCATCAACGTATCTATACCAGTATAGTGGTGGGTGTAAATCCGAATTGATCGCATGAGATTCAACCTGTGTCACAGAAATGTTGGCTAGAACTGATGACACAGGATTCCCCATACTTAGGCAATTTATTTGTTTTGGTTATTAAACATAAGGTTAGTTTTGGTGGTAGTGAATTCTATAATGTTTGCTAATTGGTTGTTGGGGATGAGTATCAATGGATTGTGGTCTTGCAGGCTTCAGTGTGTGTGTGTGATTGTGGTCTGCTTCAGTGTGTGTGTGTGATTGTGGTCTTGCAGGCTTCAGTGTGTGTGTGTGTGATTGTGGTCTTGCAGGCTTCAGTGTGTGTGTGTGATTGCGGTCTTGCAGGCTTCAGTGTGTGTGTGTGTGTGTTTTCTTACAGCAAAGCCATATCGGGCTATCTGCTGAGTCCTCTGAGCGGAATCGAACCTATGATTTTAGAGTTGTAAATCCGTAGACTTACCGCTGTACTAGCGGGGAACTTCTGTGAAGAGGGAGATTACATCAAACTGGCCATTAAGGCTTTATGATTTAGTTGATTAAGAATATATTTAAAGTTAAAAGAGTGTTTGAAAATGGAGCCAGCTGTTGTTACATATTTTGCAAATACCCGCACTATATATTTACTGAGGTTGTAGTTAAATGATTTATAAGTCGACATTATGGGTCGTAGTGGACAATCGGATTTGTGTGGTTTGGGGGTGTCGTATAGTTGTGGTGACATGAGTTGGTCTTGCGTATGTACGAATAAAGGTTTTCTGATATTATCTTATTGTTTTTTATTTGTATTAGTATTTTTAAATTGGTTTTCATGTTTTTGTTGGATTTGTGTTTATTAGTTTATATTTGTTTGTATTTATAAGATGTTGTACATTTATTGAATGTATTCATTTGTGTTCATAATAACTACAACACTGCCTTTATCTGATTTTAGAATTTTGATGTTGTTCCCAGATCTTGGGAATGTTGCTAAAATCATTTTTTTTATTTGTTTTCTTTTTATTTAAGTAGTTGTGTACATAATTTATTTGATTCGGATATTCGCGCAAAGCTACACTTTGACTAGCTATCTGTCTCTTATTTTGAACGTGTACAGCCGCAATTGGGCTAGCTATCTCTGGTAACCGAGAGGAAAAAAGCTAGCCAACATCACTCGCTGATAACTTTAATTAAAGAGTGGGAGTTGATTGTCACTTGTATAATACACAGGTAGCACCAAATCGCGGGACGGAAACCATGGACTCTCGAATTCGTAGTCTAAGGCGTTAACCTCTAAGCCACACTCTATCCATCGTATCCATGATCTACGAAAACTGTTTAATGCATTATTCTACAATTTCTAAAAGCTGCCTGCAGAAAGAGTTGGTGAGTTTTGTGGTCTGTTTAACAGATACTTTGTTACGATATAAGCTTTTGATTAACTCAAGTAGACACACATACACATGTAGTTATATCTAGAAGATGTTCTTGTCAGGGCCATTTGTGACATATCAATGAAACGTTCATAACTTGGCTTCTGAAATTTGTTTTCCTCCTTCAATCGTGGTTAAACTTTGCTCTTCGAAGCTAGATACTGTAATTATGAATGTAAAATGGACATGTAGACAGCGCTCATGTATGATATGGTTGAAAACAGAATCAGTTCATATGTGATACTAATTAAGTAGATAAATGTAACATAAATAACTAATGTATTCAAGTTATTTATAGTGTTAATGTTATTTGTTTAAACCTGATGGTATAATTAATATAAAGTTATATTCAGAATCTGTTCATATGTGAGACTAATTAAGTGAATAAATGTAACATTAATAACTAATATATTCAAGTTATTTATAGTGTTAATGTTATTTGTTTAAACCAGATGGTATAATTAATATAAAGTAATATTCAGAATCAGTTCACATGTGGGACTAATTAAGTAGATAAATGTAGCATAAATAACTAATATATTCAAGTTATTTATAGTGTTAATGTTATTTGTTTAAACCAGATGGTATAATTAATATAAAGTTATATTGGTGAGATAAGTGTTATGAAATGAGGAAATACTAACAAACTCTCGTCCACAGATTTACAACGCTAAAATCAGAGGTTCTATTCCACTCGCTGGACACAGAAGAGATCCTGACGTGTCTTTGCTATAAGAATAACAATAAAAACACACTAACAAACTCCCTTAATGAGATACATAAACAAAAATAAACAGTTTTACTGAGAAGGTAAACACGACTCATTTACTAAATTAAATAAATACTATTAAACTCATGTAATAAGTGATATAAAACTAATAAACTCCTTTACTGAGTTCTGTAAAGACCAATCAACTCATTTAATAAATTATATAAACAATAATAAACGCCTTTAATGAGTAATATAAACACTATAAATCTCCTTTAATAACTTATATAAACAATAATAAATACCTTTAATGAGTTATACAGACTCAAATAAACTCCTCTTTTGAGTTAAATAAACATAAGTAAGCTCCTTTATTGAGTTATAAAGATATTAACGTGCTCCGTTATTCAGTAATGTAAACAATAATGAACAGCTTTAATGAGTTATATAAACACTGATCAACTGCTTTAATCAGTTATATTAGCATTAATAAACCCTTATACTGAGTTATATAAACACTTATAAACTCCTTTAAATAGTTATATGAACAATAATGAACAGTTTTAATGAGTTATATAAACACTGATCAACTGCTTTAATCAGTTATATTAGCATTAATAAACCCTTATATTGAGTTATATAAACACTTATAAACTCCTTTAAATAGTTATATGAACAATAATAAACAGATTTAAAGAGTTATGTAAACACCAATAAACTTCCGTACTGAGTTACATAAACACTAATAAGCGCATTTGCTGAATTATATAAATATAAAGAAATTCTTTAACTAGTTTGTTTGTTTTGAATTTCGCGCAAAGCTACTCAAGGACTATCTGCGCTAGCCGTCCCTAATTTAGCAGTGTAAGACTAGAGAGAAGGCAGCTAGTCATCACCACCCACCGCCAACTCTTGGGCTATTCTTTTACCAACGAATAATGGGATTGACTGTCACATTATAAAGTCCCCATGGCTGAAAGAGCGAGCATGTTTGGTGCCACAAGGATTCGAACCCGTGACCCTAATATTACGAGTCAAATTCCTTAACCCATCTGGCCATGCCAGGCTTTTTACCAGTTATATAAAATATAATAAACCCCATTACTGAATTAAATAAAATCTATTAAGCTTCTTTGATGAGTATAATAAACAATAATAATCTGCTTCATGAGTTATGTAAACACTAGTATATTTCTCTCCTGAACTATTATAAGCACTAATACATCACTCCACTGAGTTATATAAACATTAATACATCACTCCACTGAGTTATATAAACATTAATACATCACTCCACTGAGTTATATAAACATTAATACATCACTCCACTGAGTTATATAAACATTAATACATCACTACACTGAGTTATGTAAACATTAATACATCACTACACTGAGTTATATAAACATTAATACATCACTGCACTGAGTTATATAAACATTAATACATCACTACACTGAGTTATATAAACATTAATACATCACTACACTGAGTTATATAAACATTAATACATCACTCCACTGAGTTATATAAACATTAATACATCACTCCACTGAGTTATATAAACATTAATACATCACTACACTGAGTTATATAAACATTAATACATCACTACACTGAGTTATATAAACATTAATACATCACTACACTGAGTTATATAAACATTAATACATTACTCCACTGAGTTATATAAACATTAATACATTACTACACTGAGTTATATAAACATTAATACATCACTACACTGAGTTATATAAACATTAATACATCACTACACTGAGTTATATAAACATTAATACATCACTCCACTGAGTTATATAAACATTAATACATCACTCCACTGAGTTATATAAACATTAATACATCACTACACTGAGTTATATAAACATTAATACATCACTACACTGAGTTATATAAACATTAATACATTACTACACTGAGTTATATAAACATTAATACATCACTACACTGAGTTATGTAAACATTAATACATCACTACACTGAGTTATATAAACATTAATACACCCCTCTATTATTTATATAACCATTAATAAAACACTATAATGAGTTATATAAAAATTAATAAACTTCTGCAATCAATTGTATAAAAATAATAAACCTTTTTTACTGTGTTATATAAACACTAATGAACAGATTTAATTACTTATATCAACACTAATTAACACCTCTACTGAATTATATAAACACCTTTACTATGGTATGAACGTACTAACAAACTTTTTACTGAGTTATAAAGACTTTAATATGTTATGTAAAGAATAATAAACACCTTTGATGAGTTATAAAAGTACTAATAAACTCTTTTACTGAGATACAGAAACACTAATGAACTCTGTTACTGAGTTATACAGAGACTAATAAACTCCTTTTATGAGTTGTATAAAGAATGATAAACAACTATACTGAGTTAGAAAAACACTAATAAACCCCACATCTGAGTTATAACAATACTAATAAACTCCATTAATCAAAGTATAAATACTCTTAGACTTTTGTAATGAGTTATATAAACACTAATACGCCCCTCTAATGAGTTATATAAACAATAATGCACCCCTCTAATGAGTTATATAAACATTAATACACCTCTCTGAGTTATATAAACATTAATACACCCCTCTAATGAGTTATATAAACATTAAAACACCCCTCTAATGAGTTATATAAACACTAATACACCTCTCTGAGTTATATAAACATTAATACACCCCTCTAATGAGTTATATAAACAATAATGCACCCCTCTAATGAGTTATATAAACATTAATACACCTCTCTGAGTTATATAAACATTAATACATCCCTCTAATGAGTTATATAAACATTAATACACCTCTCTGAGTTATATAAACATTAATACATCCCTCTAATGAGTTATATAAA
The DNA here is from genome assembly GCF_004210375.1 of Tachypleus tridentatus. NCBI lineage: Eukaryota > Metazoa > Arthropoda > Merostomata > Xiphosura > Limulidae > Tachypleus > Tachypleus tridentatus. The sequence continues at coordinate 155,269,032 of NC_134832.1, read as the reverse complement.
CATTAATACATCCCTCTAATGAGTTATATAAACATTAAAACACCCCTCTAATGAGTTATATAAACACTAATACACCCCTCTAATGAGTTATATAAACAATAATGCACCCCTCTGAGTTATATAAACATTAATACACCCCTCTAATGAGTTATATAAACATTAAAACACCCCTCTAATCAGTTATATAAACATTAATACACCCCTCTAATGAGTTATATAAACATTAAAACACCCCTCTAATGAGTTATATAAACATTAATACACCCCTCTAATGAGTTATATAAACAATAATGCACCCCTCTAATGAGTTATATAAACATTAATACACCCCTCTAATGAGTTATATAAACATTAATACACCCCTCTAATGAGTTATATAAACATTAAAACACCCCTCTAATGAGTTATATAAACACTAATACACCCTTATAATGAGTTGTATAAACAATAATGCACCCCTCTGAGTTATATAAACATTAATACACCCCTCTAATGAGTTATATAAACATTAATACACCCCTCTAATTAGTATAAACACTAATAAATTCCTCTTGTGAACACAAATAAATTCCGTAATGAGTTATATAAATAATATAAAACAGTTTTAATTAATTATATAAACACTAATAACCACCTTCACTGTTGGCTAGAACATTTTTATGACAAAGGTTGAATCACAAGCGATCAATTCAGCCTTACACCCATCACTATACTGGTACAAATATGTTGATGATACAATTGTTGGATTCACATCTACAGAACACACACTTAGTTTTACAACCACGTTAACTCTATAAACCCAACATTAACTTCACCTGTGAACAAGATAAACTAACCAAATAGCATTTCTCAACCTCAAGATCACAAGAACCGATACACAATTCAAAACAGAAATCCACGGAAAAATCACCCATACTGGATTATACATTCCCTGTTAGAACATAAAACAAAGCAAAAATTCAACATATTAAGAAACCAAATAAACACAGTCACAAAACTATGTTCATCTGATAAAATTAACGATGAAATGAGCAAAATAAAACAACACTTCATCAACATCAACAAATTTCCGCAAAACACCGTGGAAAAAATTATACATACACACAGATCGACAACACAATCAACAACAAACAAATAATAAACCCCAAGGTATAACAAACTACAAAACCTTACACTGCTGCGTACCATATGTTCCCGATGTCAGCAAAAAAATAACCAACATTTGGAAAAACTTATAACAAAACACAACGTTCCAGTAAAAACGAAATTTATATTAAAACCAGGTACAAAACTAAATTCCGTACTATGTAAAAACTACAATAACAAATACAACACCAACATTAGTTACAAAATAGAATGAAACAACTGCCATGATTTCTATATTGATTGGAGAAACAATTAAAAATATGGCAACTAGATTCATAGAACAAAAAAAAAACACCTTCACACGTTTTGGAACACTGGAAATCAAATAAACCCAATATAACTATAGAAAACACCCAGATACTAAGTAGGGAAACAAATATAAAAAAACGCAAAATCAAAGAAGCCCTACTTATACAACAACTCAAACCAATATAAAGGAACAACTTTATACCTGTACTAATTAATAACCTAACATTTAAGTGCAACGCCCCCTACAATCTCGTACCCGTTTACTTTCTCATCCCTAACACGTGCTCCGCAACGTCCAGTTGCAAACTCTCTCTTTGTTAACCTGAAGATGACCTAAGAAGGTCGAAACGTTGTTCTCTGCTTTATTAGTAAAAGTGTTAATACCCATACCAGCCGTCGTGAGACACATTTTTACTTCAAGTGGGTTTCTAGACATGACGAATTACGGAAGCGTGTACGCATGTAAGCCACGTAACATGAATGTTACTACGATGTATTTGGAGGGATGTATGTATATCAGTCACGTAACACGAATGTTACTACGATGTATTTGGAGGGATGTATGTATATCAGTCACGTAACACGAATGTTACTACGATGTATTTGGAGGGATGTATGTATATCAGTCACGTAACACAAATGTTACAGAATCTTTATTTAGTTCATAGAGTGAACCTACAGCTGGAACCAGATTAAACTAAATCAGTGTGAAAACTTAGTTCTTTTCAGAATCCCGAGCTTCATATTCTCAGTACTCTGTAGTGGGGATTCTAAAAGTTGAAAATGATTTCTGTTGTTATCTCGGAGGTGTTGACAGATTACTCAAGTATATCATGAACAGATGAGGTACAGCATGTTCTATTAACATTTTACCATTACGAACAGACTTTACTACACCCGTTTCTTTCCATGCAAGTAGGAGTGGCTAAATGACTTGGTAGCCGTAAACTGCACGTCGCTTGTGGCCAGGTCATCCCTGAAATATGTTGATTTTGATGACCACGTAATTCGACAGCAGCAGAAAGAAGACCATGGAGAGTTCTGGCAAAGTTTGCTGACATGTTTATGATGCAAGAGAGAGACGACTGGACAAAACCACACTTAACTGGCAGTACAACAACACGCAGGACGTAAATGTCATAAATCAACCTCCATACAGGAAAGACTCCGTGGGCTTACCATGAACTGGTTATAGCCAAGTCCTCAAGGAAATGATTACCTAACCTTTATAAAGACACTGTTTAAACTAAGATAAAATTCCAGCAGTTTTCTACTCGCACATCTCTAGTAGTTTGAAGTAACTCACAAGTAATGTAAATTGAAGTCAGTATGGTATGGAGTTATCCGCTTACCATAAAAGAAATGAATTGGCCATTCATGGTTTCAAAACGAAAAAAAAAAAAAAATGCTACCTGTACAACTTTCCTTTTTTGTTTGTTTCTTGGAAATCTCGGATTTCCCTGAAAAGAATCGGGATAGCAGACCTCATGTTCAAGTCAGAGATGAACATATTAATGCTATTCAAAACATATTAATGCTATTCAAGTTGAATGATGGGCGAAGCACAGAAAGCCCAGTGTGTAGTTTGTGCTTAATTCCAAACAAACAAAACATGACAATTAATTTTCAAAATCTTCAATCTTCCTGAATACATATAATAATCAATAGTACATTATGTGGTTATATGGAACTGCAAAAAAGAAAAAAACCTTCTATTCTCAAAGACAATATAACAATAGTTGTAAAGTACCTAAATGTTTTACAAAGACAATATAACAATAGTTGTAAAGTACCTAAATGTTTTACAAAGACAATATAACAATAGTTGTAAAGTACCTAAATGTTTTACAAAGACAATATAATAATAGTTGTAAAGTACCTAAATGTTTTACAAAGACAATATAATAATAGTTGTAAAGTACCTAAATGTTTTACAAATCTAACATATGAAGTTTTCAACAAATCATCAACACTTTTATTGAAGTAGTAATGAACTTAAATTTAAATATATTTTAAATACTATAATAACAAATATTGAAGTTAACCTTAGCCTACACTGATAATTTATAAGCAGTAGTAATAAAATTGGCTGCTGTTTAGTCTACTTTGATAGTTCATAAACAGTAGTAATAAAACTGGCTAATGTTTAGTCTACTTTGATAGTTCATAAGGAGTAGTAATAAAACTGGCTACTGTTTAGTCTACTTTGATAGTTCATAAGCAGTAGTAATAAAACTGGCTACTGTTTAGGCTACTTTGATATTTTATAACCGGTAGTAATAAAACTGGCTACTGTTTAGTCTACTTTGATAGTTCATAAACAGTAGTAATAAAACTGGCTAATGTTTAGTCTACTTTGATAGTTCATAAGCAGTAGTAATAAAACTGGCTACTGTTTAGGCTACTTTGATATTTTATAACCGGTAGTAATAAAACTGGCTACTGTTTAGGCTACTTTGATAGTTCATAAGCAGTATTAATAAAACTGGCTAATGTTTAATGTTTCAAAGACACAATTATTTTAAAACAACGATGATTTAATACACAATTCTAAAAATAAGATGTTTTCCAACCTCAAAAGTACAATAAAATAATAATAACTCATTACAGACAATTAAAATCAGTAAAAACCCGATAAGACTGGTAAACACTCTCATTCTGACACTCTACATGTATCAGAAGTGTTAAAATATAACCATTAGTTATATAATTACCAGAAAACCAATTTCCATATTAAAGAACTTCTCGCCATCTAGTGACAACATTCCATAATCCTAATATAATAATTTAAATTTATTTTTTTACATTTAATTATCTCAGTAGATTCAAGTAATTAAATTTCCAGGTTATTCTAAAATAACAGTTTTTCCTCCTTTTAATTGTATTTTAGTTTCACTGATATCTTCTGTTAAAGGTAAAACAGTAATATTATTATTTTAAACATTTCTTTTGTGTCAATCTACTCTAAATTTAAAACTCCTAGTTTGTCCGATATAAGCTGTTTGGCATTCACATGATATTATATAATATATATATATTAAACATTTACCTATCTTTGTTTATTGGCTTGTATATCTGGAAAATATTCATTTGTTGTTGTTTTTTTCAGTTTTTCATTATTTGATAGGATGAGCCTGGCATGAATGACAGCATCAAACATTCTTCTCTACTGTTTCAGCAAATGATTTTCACTTAATATTTTTATCCTTGTGTTTATTTTCTTAACAGTTCTGTTAACAATATCAGAATTAAAACGTCTTTCTACAGCTGTGTGTTTAATTAATAACAACTCACTGTTAATATTATCCTGTTTACAACATAACTTTAGTATCTTAGCCATATTAGAAACAGTAGTTTTAGTGTGACAAGATGTTTATGTGACTGAATGACTAATGAATGTTATATTCCAATTTTTCCTGTTTTTACTTCTAAAAAAGGCAACCATTTATCTAATTATATCTTATATAATTATCAATGCTATTGAGGTAATTATCAAAATTAAATAGTTCGTCTATATAATGCCGCCAAATTTAAAATGTGTGTTTTTGTGTTTTTCTTTTAGCAAAGCCACAAAGGATATCTGCTCAGCCCACCGAGGGGAATCGAACCCCTGATTTTATCGTTGTAAATCCGGAGACATACCGCTGTACTAGAGTGGTGCAATTTAAAATGAATCATAAATATACCTTAACCATACTTTGTTTTTATCCACTCTAACACTTCACTTTCAAAACAGTCCATAAATAAATTACATAATTACGGAGACATAAAAAAACTAATTACTGTTGTTCTCCCAGTGTTTGATGTATTATTTAATGTGCTCTTTGTCTGTGGATGAAATGTTTTTCGGCTGAGAACAAAGTCCAGACTTATTTTATGGACTGCTATGTTTCTTCAAAGCACTTACTTGTTAGGTAGCTTTCTGTTCTGGATAGATTTCAATGTAAAGCAGAATTATATCTTCAAGTGGAAAAGTTTTATATTCATGAAAATAAACGAAATGTAACTGTTCATTTCAGTTTGAAATGCAAACTTTTGATTTCTCTACACATTAAAATTAGCTTAGGTTATGTTGCATAATTACAAAATAGCACATATGTGGACCATAACGTAAGATAGTATTTAGTAATAATGTTTTATTTCAGTTGTTATTTTCTCCAGTTACTAATAAAAACTAATTGAGAAAAATATGCCACGTAGGCCCATCTTCCACTAGCACGGTATATAGTTGAAAAACGGTTACTTAGTTATCTTGTAACTTAAAAAAATTAACTCCCAAAAAGTGTTTCGTACTAAAATTCAGATGTACTTAGATGACAAATTCATTTAAGTATAAATAGTAAAGCCATTATGTTAAACATTATTGTTTTACATGTTAACAATAAAACACGAATATTCCTCGTGCCAAGCAAAACCTCTTAGGATTATATTGTACCAGAAACAAATATCATGTCACTTAATTGTTCTATACTATATAATATCATGTCACTTAATTGTTCTATACTATATAATATCATGTCACTTAATTGTTCTATACTATATAACATCATGTCACTTAATTGTTCTATACTATATAACATCATGTCACTTAATTGTTCTATACTATATAATATCATGTCACTTAATTGTTCTATACTATATAATATCATGTCACTTAATTGTTCTATACTATATAATATCATGTCACTTAATTGTTCTATACTATATAATATCATGTCACTTAATTGTTCTATACTATATAATATCATGTCACTTAATTGTTTCTATACTATATAATATCATGTCACTTAATTGTTCTATACTATATAATATCATGTCGCTTAATTGTTCTATACTATATAATATCATGTCACTTAATTGTTCTATACTATATAATATCATGTCACTTAATTGTTCTATACTATATAATATCATGTCACTTAATTGTTCTATACTATATAATATCATGTCACTTAATTGTTCTATACTATATAATATCATGTCACTTAATTGTTCTATACTATATAACATCATGTCGCTTAATTGTTCTATACTATATAACATCATGTCACTTAATTGTTCTATACTATATAACATCATGTCACTTAATTGTTCTATACTATATAATATCATGTCACTTAATTGTTCTATACTATATAATATCATGTCGCTGAATTGTTCTATACTATATAATATCATGTCGCTGAATTGTTCTATACTATATAATATCATGTCGCTGAATTGTTCTATACTATATAATATCATGTCGCTGAATTGTTCTATACTATATAATATCATGTCGCTTAATTGTTCTATACTATATAATATCATGTCGCTTAATTGTTCTATACTATATAATATCATGTCGCTTAATTGTTCTATACTATATAATATCATGTCGCTTAATTGTTCTATACTATATAATATCATGTCGCTTAATTGTTCTATACTATATAATATCATGTCACTTAATTGTTCTATACTATATAATATCATGTCACTTGATTGTTTTATACTATATAATATCTTTTCACTTAATTGTTCTATACTATATAATATCATGTCACTTAATTGTTCTATACTATATAATATCATGTCACTTAATTGTTCTATACTATATAATATCATGTCACTTAATTGTTCTATACTATATAACATCATGTCACTTAATTGTTCTATACTATATAATATCATGTCACTTAATTGTTTTATATTATATAATATCTTTTCACTTAATTGTTCTATACTATATAACATCATGTCACTTAATTGTTCTATACTATATAACATCATGTCACTTAATTGTTCTATACTATATAATATCATGTCACTTAATTGTTTTATATTATATAATATCTTTTCACTTAATTGTTCTATACTATATAACATCATGTCACTTAATTGTTCTATACTATATAATATCATGTCACTTAATTGTTTTATACTATATAATATCATGTCACTTAATTGTTCTATACTATATAACATCATGTCACTTAATTGTTCTATACTATATAATATCATGTCAATTGTTTTATACTATATAATATCACGTCACTTAATTGTTCTATACGATATTAAAAGAGGATATTAACTTGATATCACACTGAATATGCACAATGTACAGTATTGGAATCTTAGAAAATAGTTGCTTTAAAACCATAAGTTTTACAGTTATCGCTGCACAAGTTTCGAATCCAGATGTTTTTGCACATCTATTATTTGTGCACTTATTGGATGAGAAGTTTACGGTTGATTGAATATATGTGTGTGTCATGCTTCATAAAACCTAAGTGATAATACAGAAAATGTTTCACAGTTGTCTGGAATCGTCAGAACGATAATGTTGCCTTCCCATATTTCAGTTGACGTGTAATGAATGGCATACGAAATGTGATTCCAAGTATCGACCGTACACTTAAAAAAGAGATCTGGACAGAACCCTCAATTAATGTACGTTATATACGCTTCGTGCATCAGTACTGCAGAAGACACATTAGATATCTTATATGATAATTTTAGAGCAAAGTTATAAGAAACCAGACTTTGTGTATGTATCCTGAGGTTGCTATGATTGGGTCACCAACATTTTATCTCCCTGCAACTGGTCGCCAGACCAGAACAGGCCTCAGTGTTACATTTTACTGTTGAATGCTTACCATAAACACAAAGTTAAAGACAAACGTTATTTAACCACTTAGTTTCAAAACTTTAGATCCCGTTTTTCAAGCACTCTCTATTCCCTACCAAGTGACTCAGTGAAAGCATAAGGACTCGTAACAATAAATTAAGGGCTCGGTGCAGTTAGTTCACAGTCCAGATATGGAATTAAAAAACAAGCAAACAAACCATTTTGTTGAGAAGACTTATCAGTAAAAATATTTTAACTTGAGAAGTCTTTAGCTGTGTTACAATAGAATTCTTCGCACTCACGTAAGTTATGAAAAAGAAACAAAAACACAACAAAAATTAATCTGTGTAGGAATGCACAAGTTTGTATTGGAGATTATAGATCGGACTTGCCATAGCACGTAAATCATCAGCTACCACTAAGATTATCTGGCAGACTTCTCATGTTACATTAACACTTGCTGGTTGCAATCATTCTTCATGGAATTCTCGATCTCCGTTCTGAGGAACGGAAGGACCATTTTCGAACTTCATTGGTTTGTAGTGAAAAACAGCTTAGCCTAAGCCTTTCTCGCCACTAGGAATGTCGGAATCCTGCCATAAACTACAGGAAAGCAGGAAATGAGCGTATCACCAACTACTTAATAACCACCTTCTGCTGTGAACACCTGCAGAGAGTCTTGACTGTGTCAACAGGAGAGGGGGTGCCACAAGACGGAGAAACTGTTGACCACACGCAAGAATCAACTTCACCACTCATACTACAATCATTTGTATGTGAAAAACTAACGTAAAGTTACTGGAACTGGAAGTGCTATAACAACAGTCAGACTTATTTTTTTCATTCAAATCTTAAGTTAAGATGTCGTGTAAGAAATATCTCCAACTGAATGTTCAACTAACTTTAAACCATCAACTTTAAACTTGGATATACAAAACTCTGTAGTCATAGGCTAAGAACTACAAGAACTAGTTTTACTTAAAATCCATAGTTATACAAACTATCTGTTTAAGACCAACGACAGTGGTTTCAGATAAAACTAACAATGTAAAATTTCTTATGGCTATAGAAAACTGGCTTTCTTAAACTACCAACTTTAAACTTGTGAATAAAGAACATTTTTTTTAAAGTTGGGAACTTTACATTTAAGGCTATACAGAAAAACAACAACAACTTTTCTTCAAATGTATAAATTTAAACAAAGAAGTACATAGAAATTATATTTTCTTTAAACAAATGCTGAAACTTGGGGGATCTAAAAACTAGCTTTTATTTAAACTTAGGGCAACACAAAACTAGCTTTTCTTTCAACAAACAAACTCAAACTGTCTTAAGCTAAAGGAAACACAAAATAACGTTCTTAAAGTTTTGACTTTAATGAATAAACATTACTTGTAAATGCCACACTTTTCCAGCCAAGTGGTATTAATGTCAACTGAAAATGCAAAACTTACCTTTCTTTAGAGATAACTGAGGTGTTTCGTAAGTTTAAACTATTCCGAAAACGATGCTTATACAACTTAGTTTTTAAGTTACATACACTAACAATTTTCAGCTGTATTCTATCGTTGTATATTCTGTGCAAATAACGTCATATTCTTTGAAATACATTTCCTCGACATAATTTTTGCTTAAAGAAAAGTATATTACCATTCCGGAAGTAAACTCTTAGTATATTACTATTCCGGAAGTAAACTCTTAGTATATTACCATTCCGGAAGTAAACTCTTAGTATATTACTATTCCGGAAGTAAACTCTTAGTATATTACCATTCCGGAAGTAAACTCTTAGTATATTACTATTCCGGAAGTAAACTCTTAATTTGAAACTATAAATATCTGTACATAATAAACAACCTCTTTGTTCCTTTCCAATAGTAAAACGTGTATTTTAGCGATTATCAATACCCAACGTAGTGAGATGAATAGATTTAAGTATTTACAATATTTGTGTGTTTGTTTTTACTAGCATGAGTACATTTTCGCCCAACGTAATGCCTGTTTACTTAAACCACAAAGAATTAGGAAAGGTCCACCCTCTTATGATAATTAACTAAAAACTGAACATTGGAACTGTTAGAGAAAATTGTATCTAAATATTTCTTAATTTGTAACAGGAGACTTAACTTGTTTTTATTCTCTCCCCTTGTCAAGGGGCAAGCTTAATGACTTATAACGCTAAAAACTGAGGTTCGATTTACGTGGATTTGCGCTTAAAAGCTGTCAAACAAATAAATTATCCTTGAAATAAACACAGACCTTTTACTCTATAGCATTGTTATTGGAAATGGTTGCACATGTTCACAATAAGGAAATACAAAGGTTTATCCCAGTTTCCTATATTTCGTTCCAATTTCTAAAGATTAAAGATTTTGCTCTGTTCTCACAAGACGATTTTGCTCTCCCTATAGGAAAGAGGGGGTTAAGTACCGGTGGTAAAATTGCTAATAAAGTGTCGTCTTTCCTAAGTGAATCTGTTTGCAGTTCCTCTGTGATTATATAATATTTAAAGTGTCGTCATTCCTAAGTGAATCTGTTCACAGTTCCTCTGTGATTATATAATATTTAAAGTGTCGTCTTTCCAAAGTGAATCTGTTCACAGTTCCTCTGTGATTATATAATATTTTGTATAAGTAAAACATTGATTTTATGTTTGTAGAAGTAGCTCTCAGGATAGCATACACTAAGCATTCTTTGCATTCTATTGGTTAACCTGACGCAGCCTTCGATTGTTCGTGGTTCCTATTGGTTGATTCGTAGCCTATTTTCAACTTTCATTATCTTCTATTGGTTATAATGACAAGTGTATTAAGATTGGACTTGGTTTTATCTCAATCAGTATGTCTGAAGTACGAATGTTTTTAACACATACAAAATAATAAAACTACTGTTTTACGCGAATAGATTGGCGGTTTGAAACAGATCTGAAATTTCTTCTTCTCCAATTATCAGCTTGTTTAATATACTTATTTATTTAGTTGGTTTATTTTTAGTCTCTTTTTATTTTTTGTTTAATGAACCCGAGTAAAACCAGTAGGTACTTTCAAAACATTGACTGCCTTCTGGGCTTCTTCGAATTAATTTTTAATTAACATTATACGTGCATAATTATGCTTCAAACAATAAGCTCTCTAACAATCATCTACTATTAATAATTTATCCCAATTTCCTTGTTTCGTTCTCCCGCCATTTGAAAAACTTTGATGATGTGTAAACCTAAAGACAACGTCAATGTTGAATGTGACGTCACCTGACGGCTATAAACCAATATTTTGCAAGAATAATTTATCTTATGTAACAAATGAGGATGAACTGTGCGGAGGGGGGCCAAAGGTCACATTTCTCAGATCTATGGTCTTAGAGACAAAGACAGATAATTAATAACGAGAAGTAAACCACATCAGAAGAAAGCCTGATGTGGAAAGGATAACATAATCATCATTTAGTTATCACTGAGCCTTGAAAGCAAGCTTTACAAGTAAGCCTCATGTTTAAAGGTAAATTTTACAGAAAAAAAGAAAACTTTGCAGTCAAAAGAACTACTCACACTGATTAATTTTGCAGGTTCACATTTTTTTATAAAAAATATGTGCTAATAAATGAAACATAGAACTTGGTGTAGAAAAAGCCCTTTCCGAGCAGCAATCCGAACTTTTTAGTTTTTACGTTTGCCGCTAGGAGAAGTACTGTGACGTAATAGTTGCCAAACAAACCGCCAAAGCCAGCGCGTTGAAAATAAATAAACATGGCCAATGCATACAGAGAAACAGAGGCGGAGTCTGTTTTGACTTTGTGTTCTGAACAGTGTTGAGTAGCACCATATAAATTCGAACCTACTCTGAACGAACCTAGAACAGCTACGTTTGACACAGATTTGACAAGTTCTAGTGATGAGGACAGTTCCACGAGCGAAAGTGGCGGAACTGTGAGTGATACTGATAGCGCCCAGACCGGTTGTGAGTCGATCATACTTCCAGTGTAAGAATGGTAAGCCTAAGTCATGACCACAAATATGGTCTGTATTATTTCACGTGCAATTTAAGCATCTCGAAACCTGTTTGGTGTTTATAAATTATTGGTATCACAGACTAGGTTTTATTTGTTTATACTTTGCCGACTATGGTAACTATTACTCGGCCCTTCCACAATCATTGTACCGGGTATTTATGACTCGTAACAAAATGAATTTCAATTATACGTCATAATTCTGTCTATAAAAACAAACTAAATGTAGCAGTCTGAATACTTAATTTAATATTTACCATAAATGTATAACTTATATTACATATTCCGTATGTTTGTGCAAGGTGAAGGTGTGGTTTATACGAGCAGATGCCAACCAGGAGAGAGTGCGTTTGTTGTCGCATGGTGTGAAGGAGTCCAGTTCTTCCTTCTGACCATCCGCACCCACTGTCGCCACCTTGCTGGTTCCTTCTCTTTGCATGGAAACGAAAAGCTTTTGCCCGATGCCGAACCGTTTTTACAACCATAAGCAACGCAGTAAACCATGTTATCATAAAACAAACATAAAGTAGCAATATCAAGACAAAAAATAGCCTCACAAAGTATGTAATCCAAAAAAAGCACCGATAGATTTACATAAAACACCAGCACTGAAAGGAACAAAATGGTCGGCGCGCAACGAAGCGTGTTTGGCAACTATTACATCATAGTTGTAAAACGTCACGAAAACAGCCGAACGACCGAGAGGAACTTGAGTTCGAGGAACCGCATATTTTGTTTCATTTTTTACTCAAAAACTAAAGCGTTTAAAAATATGGCAACTACACAGGAATTATACCTAATCAAAGTACAGTTTCTAAGGTAATTATTAAATTTGTTGAAAATTCACCTTTAACGAAATGCAAGCGTAGTTGCTACTCCTTGGGTTTTGAATCTAATAGTTTCTATTTTCTGTAAACAATATATATACAACAAAACCTGTCTAAGCCGGAAACTGAATATAGGGTGGAAACCTGTACAAGCCGGAAATATCAAAATTTTGCAGCATTATCTTATCATTTCTCTTATAAAAGGCCCTCTACATGGCGGAACCTGCGGAACGCGAACGGCAAACTATCTTTCACCTACCTCATCTATCAACAAGTAGGATTAGAACCTGAGTAAGGCGGAAAAAATGTGTCTGATTAAATATAAATTTCTTCAAATATTAATAAATTATTGTTTAAGTAATGGTTTTTCAATGGTCTTTCAAATGTTGGTTTAGCCTTTCTACCTCCATGTACAACATCAGTTCTACAGTCACTAGATAATGGAATTATACAATGTATAAAATTGAAATACAGAAAATTAATGCTTCAGCATATTATCGCAAACATGGACGACCTTGAAAATTGATGTGTAAGATGCAATTGCATTTTTAAATCGTTCAATCAAATACGTAATAAAATGCATTCGAAACTGTGGATTTGTTCTTGATAATGGGGGAGATTGTGGAGAAGTTGTTTGTTCTGACGATTCTAGTGAAATCCAAACTCTGATTGAGAAGATTGATGCAGATGATTCTGTGAAAACAAAGTTCTGTGAACGTTGACAAGAATGTTTTAACAAATATTGATGAAAATGATTTAAAATCTATAACAGAGTCGCAAGATGGTAACAGTGTGAGAGATTCAGAAGATGAACAAAGTGGAGAATATACTGAAGAAAGTATTAAGTTATATTAACACTATCAAGTTGTATGTAAAAATAAATGGGGAAAATGAACTTCATGAAAAGGCCAAAGAATTGGTGTACTCTTATAACCACATGAGAAGGCTCATTAAAAAAAATGAAACAGTTGAAATTGGGCACTTTCTTCAAATAAATTTAAGATTTTGTGTGCTTATGTATATTTTGAATGTCTATTTTTGTTCTTATTCTAATAAATATAACATAAACAGTATATTAACTTTATTCACAAACGTCTTACTTCCCTTGAGTCAAGCAAGTATAACGTTCCGCCCACAAATAATATATAATTTTGGAAATGCAAGTTCACTATGACTAAGCTGGAAAACCTGCTTAAGCCGGAAATTGTACTCGATCCCGTGCTATTCCGCCTTAGACAGGTTTTACATATTTTTTAGCTCCTAGAGCCCAGTGTTAAGGCTGAGGGCTTATAATGTTAAAAATCGGTTTTCAATATTTATGGTGAGAAGAGCACAAACATTCCACTGTGTAGCTTTGCACTTAACAATTCAGGGAATATTGTATGGTAACTTTTGTATTGCATTTTCTTTGTTCAAAGTTTGTGATATTAGTATTTTGTGTAATTACCTCCAGGGGAGAAAAAGTCAGTGCATTCTTCGATCAAAGTGGATTTATATTTTATTTATTTTGAAGTTAAAATTATTTGTTGGCTTGAAAAACCCTGAAGTAGGGAAGATAAAGGTAAAATCTTAAATAAATATATGATCACTGTGATGAAAGAATACATCCCAAAACACCATAGATATAATACACACGTCAACATTATACGAAACTAAGTGTTATTCTTTTGAATTGTTTGTGGTCAAAATCACTGATGATGTGCAGGGTTTCTTGTAACCAGTATAACTGGTAAATTGGATGATATATGGCTTTACGTTTATTTTAATTACAATAATGTGGTACGTTTTCTATGTCCTTGTACTATCATAGAAAAGTTTAACAATTTTCATTTATTCATGGTACGTGAGATTCTCACGTGCCATGTTGGTCGAGAAAGCCATTTATTGGATCGAAACGGTTTTGCGTCTCTTAATTTCTGTGCTATTTTGCACAGTTTAACTTCAAGAAATATCTACAGGTTATCAGATGATATACAGGTACGTGAGAGAAATAAACAGAGACAATGGAAAAGTTATTAGCTCATAATAAATATCTGCAAAATGTAACTTCTATATCTATTTGTGAGTATTATGATATCAATAATAAACTAACGAATATTGTACACAACACTGTATAAAATTTTATATTATTATGTCAAGACTTGCATCAATAATTCGAGAAACCTTGAAAGTGTCTCCCTCTGGTAAGTACTTGTGGAAATTATCTGAAAATAACCGACCATTGCCTGTTACAACTTATTATAGTCTTAGAGATAACTTAGTTTTATGGTAACGTTACAAATGCTAGTTCACCTCTGATAAAATACAACTGTGAAATAGCGACAGATGAAGTTAGATATACAGCGTAAAGCATGTAATAAGATTACTATTTGAAATTAATTTTTGTTATTGTTTTTCTTCAATTTACTATTTTACGGATTTTTATTCTTAGTTTCAATGCTAAATAGAAAAAGAAAAGAAACACATGTTCCTCTGCTTAGTTAACTGAGTAAAATTTTATAATAAAGGTCTGAAAATAGATACTCGAGTTCTTCAGGCAGTTTTAAATCTCTTTGATTTCAATTTATTATCATTATTTAGCGATATATGAAGTACAAACTGATAATTGACTTTTTAGCTGAATTGCTCATGTTAAACGAGTATCTCTTAAAGTAATTCTAAAATGAATAAAAGGCTAGTATTTCATATAAAAACCAATAAGCTGATAAAAAAAAGTAAACACAGCAATTAGTTTAGAAGTAACAGTTTAATCTAGTTTTCAGTTACTACTTTACTACAGTTGTAGATGGCGCTAGTATAAGATACTTTTAAACTCAGTTATAGGTGGCGGTAGCTTACGAATACAAAATCTTTGTTGTGCAGTGTTACAGGTGACGCTCGTATTCAAATATTGCTTAACTACTTACAGATGGCGATAGCTTTCATCTTATATCAAGTTTCAGTCGTGGGTGATTAATGTTTATACATTATTTAGTTCTCCTAATAGGTGATTTTGGTATTCAGATCTGCTTACTTCCATTTATGAGTGACTCTAATATTCATATATTATTTAAATCTTGTAATAGATAGCGCTACTGTTTCCAAATATAAAATTATGTTTCTATTAAAAGTATAACTCTTCGTTGATCAACATTTTACATGTTGCAAGATTTATTTAAAGGCACGAAGATTTAAAACTGTTATTTAACTCCCAGAAGCCATTAATATTCAACATGAAGCTTGAAATATTGAGATAAAATATGTTTTGTTGGGCAGGAGAAAATTTAAGTGAAAATAACGTCACCAATGAATTATAGTCAGACTAAGATGACACTTTTAATTTCATTCTTTCTAAACATTAGTTTCAGAACAAAATGAATATACATTAACAAAGACAGAATGCGATTAAAAAGGTCTGATCTTATTGTGATTCTTTATATTGGTCACTTTAAACTCTCGATGGAAAAAAATTGTTTTACTTGCCTACAGCATCACCTTTCTGTGAAAATCTCCACCTTTACAAGACAATTTAAAGCTGTATATTCTGTTCTTTCTCTAGTTACATTAAACAACGTGAACTTAGCTAAACCTATGGAAATAATATACAGTTTTAACTCAACTAGTAGGAGGTATGTTTCAAAGAAAAGGTAATGGAATGATTATAATCATACGACAACTCCATCTGGTGCTATAAATTGTATAATCCTCGATCAACATTTTATCTCACAAGTTCTTTACTATCATTTTCATGCTGTCTCACAATTGGCGATAATATTATGGAACCCTATAAAATAGTTAACAGTTTTCTTTGTTCATAGCTAACTAGACTCCTACGAGTGAGCTGAAACATTTCCCTAAACGTTAATACTGGACATTTTAAGTTAACAGTTTTCTTTGTTTATACGTTAACTAGACTCCTACGAGTGGGCTGAAATATTCCCCTTAACATTAATATCGGACATTATTTAGTTAACAGTTTCCTTTCTTCACAGGTTAACTAGACTCCTACGAGTGGGCTGAAATATTCCCCTTAACATTAATATCGGACATTATTTAGTTAACAGTTTCCTTTCTTCACAGGTTAACTAGACTGCTTCAGGTGAGCTGACATTCGGACATTGTTTAATTAACAGTTTCCTTTCTTCACAGGTTAACTAGACTGCTGCAGGTGAGCTGAAATATTCCCCTTAACATTAATATCGGACATTGTTTAGTTAACAGTTTCCTTTCTTCACAGGTTAACTAGACTGCTGCAGGTGAGCTGAAATATTCCCCTTAACATTAATATCGGACATTGTTTAGTTAACAGTTTCCTTTCTTCACAGGTTAACTAGACTGCTGCAGGTGAGCTGAAATATTCCCCTTAACATTAATATCGGACATTGTTTAGTTAACAGTTTCCTTTCTTCACAGGTTAACTAGACTGCTGCAGGTGAGCTGAAATATTCCCCTTAACATTAATATCGGACATTGTTTAGTTAACAGTTTCCTTTCTTCACCTGTTAACTGGACTTGTATGGGTGAGATGAAATATTCCCCTTAACATTAATGCTGGACATTGTTTAGTTAACAGTTTCCTCTCTTTGCCCGTTAACTATATTCCTACGGGGACGTTTGTTACCTGAAAGAAGCTAGGTCAACAGCTATCGAAGAAGTACATGGGTAACGACTCTTCAGGAAACATATATACAACTGAATGTATAGATCAGAACAGTTGGTATACTGATGAGACAAACAGACCACTTTTTTAATTGTTTGTGTGAATTTTTAAAATGACCATTTCATGTTTTTGAATACGTATCTAGAAATAATCATTGTTTTGATTATTCTCAGGTAAACTATTCTTAACAGAGAAGACAATATTAACAGATTAAAATATTAGTAAAAAAAAATATTTCACAAAAATATTTAAATTTCTTTTTCTTGCACACAGAACGAATTTCAATACAAGAGATTCAGACCTAAACGTTTTATTTATTATTCCTACCTTTAACATTACATTTATAAGTTACTAACAACTGGTTAGTCTTAATCTTGTAGATTAATACTGTTATAGATTCTAATGTGATTCCTTTTTTAAAAAATTAAATTTTGTTAATCTGAGTTCTTGTATCTTATCTGATGATGCAAAGTTAACCTGGTGAAACTTTTAGAATAAAATAATCAAACGTTTAAAATAGTTTGTGAGAAATTTATACACTTCTTAATTTGCTGAAAAATATTAAAGAGTAATACATTCACTAAGGTTGTTTGTTTGTTTTTTAATTTCGCGCATAGCTACACGAGGGCTATCTGCGCTAACCGTTCCTAATTTAGCAATGTAAGCCTAGAGGATAAACTTTTATTGGTAACCGGATTTTATGTGATTAAAATTATTTTAAAAGCACATGAGAGGATAATAAATAAATACAAAACTATTAAGGTAGCATTTTAGAAAAGTCTTCTTATAATATAACCGATTAAAATTACTCTTAACCCTAGGATTACAGTTATGACGGGATAGTTTTCTAGACAATTCATGAATCAAATTACTTGTGTATTTATGACTTTATTGGTTACAATTTCTCTAATAATAAGTGATGATAATATATCAACTAAACCCATTAATTACCGTAATCTACATCGGTTTGTCTTGAATTTCACGCAAAGCTATGAGAGGGCTATCTGCTCTAGCCGTCCCTAACTCAGCATTGTAAGACTACAGGGAAAGCAAATAGTCATCACCACCCACCGCCAACTCTTGGGCTGCTCTTTTACCAACAAACAGTGGAACTGACTGTCACACTTTAACGCCCCCACGGCTGAAAGGGCGAACATATTTGGTGTGACTGGGATTTGAACCATGACCCTCAGATTACGAGTCGAGCACCTTAACCCCCTGACCATGCTGAGCCAATATGTACACTGAAACTAAGTGCATTCACTCAATCCTTTTCCTTATAAGGAACGTTGTAAAGCAATACAACACAATTACTCATTACGATGCAATTCGTGGGCCCGCCATTAGCCAATGGTATTAAAACTAGTCGGTAATCTGAGGGATAATTTTTATAATACTAGATATGAGATACTATTAACCTTTACAAAAGAAACAACGACATATAATAAATACTTAAGTAGTTAACATCACGGATGGTGAGTAATTAAGGAAATGAAAACTAAAATCGCCGAAAAATATGTTAATTAGTTTGCTTCTTTCTTCTAAGAGTTTTCATGGCTACCCAAATGTACAAATTAATAATCTAACTATTTTAACAACAACTGACTAGTGCCTTCTAAAGTCTGGTATATTAGTTGTTACTCAGAAGAATGTTGAACATTGTATACCATAACTTTTATAAAAAGATGCATTTTTCTTTATTTTTACATTTTGGATTTTTTTAACGCACTAGTTTGTTTTACGTGAATCTCCTCAACTAATGAGAAAAACTAATTTTCGGGTTAGTTAGATGCAATGAGACTAATTTTAAGATTATTTAAGTTCTATGAGACTACTTTTAGGGTTAGTTAAGTGTTATGAGACTAACTGTGGGGTTACTTGAGTGTTATGAGACAACTGTTGGGCTAGTTACGTGCAATGAGACTAGTTTTAGGGTTATTTAAGTTCTATGAGACTACTTTCATGGTTGGTTAAATGCTAAGAGACTAATTTCAGGGTTAGTTAAGTGCTATGAGACTAACTGTAGGGTTAGTTAAGTATTATGAGACAACTGTAAGATTAGTTACGTGCGATAAGACTAATTTTAGGGTTATTTAAGTTCTACAAAATTAATTTTAGGGTTAGTTAAGTGCTATAAGACTAATTTTAGGGTTAAATGCTATGAGATTAATTTTAGGTTAGTTAAGTACTATGAGACTAACTGTGGGGATAGCTGAGTGTTATAAGACAACTGTAGGATTAGTTACGTGCGATGAGACTAATTATTAGGGTTAGTTAAATGCTATTAGACTAATTTTAGGGTTAGTTAAGTGCTATGAGATTAGTAGTAAGGTTAGCTAAGTGTTATGAGACTAATTGTAGAATTAGTTAAGTGGGGGTATTTACATCTTATGATAGTAATTTTAGTATTATTTGTGTATTATGATACTAATTTTAGGTTTAGTTACGTGCTAAAACTAATTGCAGTTATTTACGTGTTATAAGTCTAATTGTAGGGTTATGTGCAGATTATATCATTACATCATATAATATTACAAACATGATTTTGTAATCAGAATTGTATCATATAAACAACGAATCGACTTTTCGTGTTTTTAAACTTACAAACACAAGTCATAGCTACATCTCTCATAAAGTAAAATTATTTTTATTTTCTATCGTTCGAAGCTCATCTGTAAAGTTCAGAACTTATAACACTAGAAGTCAGCAATTAATTCCTTCAGATGGGTATTAGAAAGGAAACGTCTTGTATAGCATTGTACTAAAACAATCCAGTTTTATCGGATATAATCTTTCTAGCACATGTCACCGGTATTTCTTCCTTCCATACAGGTACGTTCTGTTAACATACAAAGGAAAATGTTAACGGCAGTTTTACGAAATATCTGTGTTTGTTCAGGGTATACATGACAGTTGGTCTTGAGTTAACGTGAAAATAAACGCTTCTCAGTTAATCTAGTAAGTGTTATAGTGTACATGTTAGAGTGTAGAAGACAATGAATGGTATAGTAAATAAACAGGGCATTGTTAAGAATAATCGTTACATAAATCTAAAGAAGCTTAGAAGATGAAACAAATTATCAAGGAATCTTTAATAATGAATAAATCACTTAGATTATAAAGTGTTCTCCATTAGTAACGTCCATCGTTCAATACTACCCGATTACTGTAACGACGTAATTATTTTCGTTTAAAATAGTCAATCTGATATGTCAGGTAACTTAACACTAAATCTCCAGTGATGGACTATTCTCACGAGGTGTAATGCTTCTAAGATTTAACAAAGGTTTTTAAATTAATTTATTTTAACTTACATTTGCCATAACTGTTTCGACGGCGACATTTTAATAAATCTTGGAATAAAAAGGTGGAAGATTTCAATCTCCTCTTTAATAATTAACCGAGTGGGTCAGGACGTAAATTGATATATGGTGCCAACCGTTATCGCCAATCAGATAAAGGACGCATCTACAGCTAATTCAACATAAAAGTTTGTATCAGTTAGGATTAGTTGACCAAGATGTAGACACATGTAAATATTCCGCTAACTATAAATACGAGATCATGTCAGTACGAATTTAGTATAACAAAATTCGATACCCACTATACAGCTTTGCGCTTTACAACAAAGGATTTTCTCACGCTAAGCGCACGAAGTTTGGTAATAACCATACTGTGCGTGAGAGTTTATATACCATCAAGATATATTTAATTAAGTATCCATATCATTAAACAATTAATAATATATAGTAAACGTCAATATTCAAAATGTCATAAAACAAAGATCACAACAAAATTCAACATCCTCTACATGTTGTTGTGTTTAATAACAAAAAATATACGTACAATAAAACTTGTAATTAAGGTCGATAGACGTCGCTTCTAGGGCCTTAATGAGCATATTAAAAAAAAAAAACAGAACAAAAACAAGTACATTTAAATAAAACATTAACACTAAAATAAATACACCCGAACTATACTTTTCTATTACGATAATACAGTGCTAAAAGAACAACAAACAATCATTCTTGTTGCATGTATCATAGTGCTCGAAAAAAATATTTTTTCTTGAGGTTGAAAATCCTCACGCCATGTGTTCATTTCAGTGTTCACTTAACGTTTTAAGTATGCATGAAAAGTAGGGACACGCGATTGTTTTACATTACTCTTAAACAACTGATTTGTAATACTGAATGCTTTGTTTTTATTTCCTTTTAAAAGCGTTTTATCTTGACGTTGAAGTACTTAAATGGTTGACGTCAACCTGGATCACCAAAGCCAGATCCTCTCCAATTAACTGGTATCAAAATAAAGAAACATAAACTTCATCTAGAGAACGTAATTTTACATCCTTTGTTCTTCAAAATATCAGAAAAATGTGTTATTAAAACTGCTTTATTCTTAACAGCATTCATGTTGTTTGACTATTTCGATAACAATATCCAGTCTAGAAAGCAGCCTGTTCTACACTTTCTCTTTTTAGGATTGTAAGTCAGTGATCAAACTTTAGTACAGATTATTTAGGGTTTGAGCATTTGATATATGTTCTATTTTAAAAAATAAGCTACTTTCAGTTTTTTTCCTGAGTTTTTATGTGGTCGGTTCGTGTTTGTGATTTTCTCAACGTAACGGTTTTGTTTTGAATTTCGCGCAACGCTACACAAGGGCTATCTGCACTAGCCGTCTCTAATTTAGCAGTTTAAGATTAGAGGGAAGGCAGCTAGTCACTACCACCCACATTCAACTCTTGAGTTACTCTCTTCCCAACGAATAATGGGATCGACCTTAACATTATAACGCCCCCACGACTGAAAGGGCGAGCATGTCTGGTGTGACGGGGATTCGAACCAGCGACCCTCGGATTACAAGTCGAGTGCCTTAAGCACCTGGTCATGCCGGGCCCAACGTAATGGTCTTGCCTACACATTTCATTTTAAGTCTTTTTCAATGTGATGGTTTTTCTAACGCGTTTCGTATTTTGTGTTATTCTTCTATAACATTTGAAAATAATGAGTGAATCTAAAACTATCTTACACAATACATTAAAAAACAAAATTACAGATATTGTTATTTGTAGAGTACAAAATTGTGAGCGGTTATAACAGTTTTCATAATCGTAAATGTATTATGATCTATATTTGATATTATTATTTATACCTGCAAAATTATTTTCTACATTTTGCGAGACTTTATCTAGTACTACTACCGCGGCGTATATTAGATACCCAATGTACTAACGCTTAGCTTACTTACAGGTTAGTTTGGTTGGATGGTTGGCGTTTTATGGCGCAAAGCAACTAGTCTATCTGCACTTTACAGGTTGGTCTTTGACATTCATTCAGTATAGTGACAAATACAGTAGATATGTTTATTATGTTAATTCGTTAAGTGTGGCCTACTGTCCTTAATGCACGTTTCGACTAACCTTTTCTAGTCCAAATTCCTGAAATGTTTTCGTTGTATGACCACTGACCCGGATATCATACGACAGCACAGTCAATTGTCACTAACATCGCTTTACCGTCATTATAGTTTTATTACAGCAATTAAATGTGGAGAAAGTACAGCTGTCTATTGGGAAACCATCAGAAACACTTAGTCACAGAGCTAGTTTGGCCAAGAGGGACAGGTTTATAGTCAACAATGAAAAGAATCCTGGAAGAAAGGAAAGAAAGACAACTCCAGGTAACCGTGAAGCAGTTAGGCCTAGACTTCTCTGGTGGGGATGATGAACAAGATTCGTCTAACTTACTTAACTCCAAGTGTTGTAGGGAACGTAATTGGACTCAGCGGGAAGACAGAAATATAACGGACAATTTGTAGTTCTCGAGTCCTCATCATTAAGGTTAATGACTGTGCATCGTGGGCTACTTACTGGCCTGATCAAGTGAAGAAAGAACTTCATTATTCACAGTACAGGTGAATCGTACCCACAGTTAGGGACAATTGCTCTACAAAGCAACAAGCTCTGGTTTAAGATTATATTATCCATAATATGCATAGGTGTAATCTCTATCTCAGTTTCCTTAGTAACATTATACTTGCTTGTAGAGGGTGCTGTACAATAAATCTGTCTTAAGCAAAAACTATGAAAAGGAAAAATACGAACCTAGACTATCGCTTGTTCATGAAATTTTAAAATTCAATTAAAGTTCATTTCCTATGTATCTATTTAATTATTTTTCAATAACCTTCTTAGCAAATTTCGTTATATATATTAATAATAACTTTATTTCTTACTAAAAGCCTTACACATCCGTCCGTCATATTTGTGACAGTTATTTAGGTTGAAATATACTTTAAGCCCCAAAGGGGTCTGAAAAATAACGAGGTAGAAACCTCTCTTTCTCTTCACCCCCTTCATGAATGAAGATTATGAGACATGTATATATGAAGGATTATTGACTAAACTAACTGGGGCGTAGTTTTAAATTAGAAACATAGATGTTTTCTTGATAGACTAACTTACGGAATGTATCTCGAGACATCATGAGAAACCTTGTTTGTGGATATCTGGAAATAAAACGAAGGAAGACGAAGTGCTGCTTATAAGTATCATATTGCATTAACGAATATTGCAGAAAAATAACTTTCTTAATATTCAAAAGTATCTACTACGATTGTACACGTACCTTTTCTTATGATGGTTAGATTATTATTGTATTAACAAGTCTCTATTACTCTTACGATTTACATTGAACAAGTTCAGAAGGTTTAGTTTTTGAATTTCGCGCAAAGCTACTCGAGGGCTATCTGCGCTAGCCGTCCCTAATTTAGCAGTGTAAGGCTAGAGGAAAGGCAGCTAGTCATCACCACCCACCGCCAACTCTTGGGCTACTCTTTTATCAACGAATAGTGGGATTGACTGTAACATTATAACATTATAAATGCTGTACTTAAAGTCAAAACACATAACCTAATAGCCACTGAAGGCGTTAATCCAACTAGTGACGGAGCTATAGGAATGAAATAGACTATACATTAAACATAATTTAAGAATTAGAAAATATATATAAAAAAGATTAATTCAGAAATATATAAGTTGAACGTTAACTTTCATATTGAGAATGATTTTTAGTAAATTCAGTGTTTTACGGTGACTTGTCGGTTTTATTTTTAGCATATAATACAGTGGCCTGTCATTTGTTGTTGATTTTATTTTTAGTCTATAATACAGTGACCTGTCATTTGTTGTTGGTTTTGTTTTCAGTCTATAATACAGTGGCCTGTCATTTGTTGTTGATTTTATTTTTAGTCTATAATACAGTGACCTGTCATTTGTTGTTGGTTTTGTTTTTAGTCTATAATACAGTGACCTGTCATTTGTTGTTCATTTTATTTTTAGTCTATTATACAGTGACCTGTCATTTGTTGTTGATTTTATTTTTAGTCAATAATACTGTGATCTGTCATTTGTTGTTGGTTTTGTTTTTAGTCTATAATACAGTGATCTGTCATTTGTTGTTGGTTTTGTTTTTAGCCAATAATACAGTGACCTGTCAATTGTTGTTGGTTTTGTTCTTAGTCAATAATACAGTGATCTGTCATTTATTGTTGGTTTTGTTTTTAGTCTATAATACACTGACCTGTCATTAGTTGTAGATTTTATTTTTTAGGCTACAACGCAGTGACATTTCATTATTTGTAGATTTTATTTTTGAGCCTTCAACACAGTGACATGTCATTAATTGTAGGTTTTATTTTTATTTTAACACACAGTGGTCTACACGTTATCAGTACCGAATCTAGAGAGGTCTTTAAAGAAATGATCAGCCATTGTTTATCATCAGAAATGCGCAGTGTTTCTATATTGTCATTTGTATATTTTAACTTCTAAGATTAGAAAAAAGTTGTACTCTACAGATTTCTGACAAGAACACATATGAGCCACATTTGTTTCTGTGTTGAATAATTATTGAATCTATATTCAATTCCACTAGTTGTTCTGCTCGATAATTACTCTCCAATATCACTAAGAAACTTCAATTGATTTATTAATTTTCACTTAAAAGTATCGATATTTCATTTTAGTTTGCTCATTTCCCAATCAATTAGTTCTGTCGAACGTAGGTGCTACTGTTTTACTCCATTATAACGTTTTTAATACCATTACAACTAATTATGTTTTCAGCCTCATATGAGGCGTATATGTACTATTTTTTAAATAGATGCCAACGTTTCACAGGGCAGTTAAATAATATATATCTTTATTACGTTTTTCACAACGTATAAAATTTGTTTGTTTGCTTCATTGTAAAGCACAAATCTACACAATAAGTTATTTGTGTTATGTCTATCACGGATGTTGAAACATAGCTTTTTTCTAGCGTTATAAACCTCTATATGTACCATTGAGCCAAACAAAAAGGCCTAAAACTCTAAATATATTTTCTGCCTTGTACTTAATGCACGAGACCAATCCTGATATATCGTTAGTTGTTTCAGCAATATGAAAACAAAAAATCTTCAAACGATTGTACAGCTGTTAAATAATAGTAAAAACAAGATCTGGTAACCAGAGTTTATTACAAACATGCCTTAATAATATGAAGTCTCAAAGTAACTCAGCGGCAAGTCTAAAGGCTTATAACGCTAAAACTCGGGTTTCAACACCTGTGTTGGGCACAACAGAGGTAGATCATTCATTATATATCTTTGTGCTTAGCAACAAACAAACGAAAATAAAATATGGAAAGAATATTTGAGCCTGTCAGAGAAAGCTACATTATATCACCGAAAACACCTAGACACCTACCATCTCTGTCTAGAATGAACCTATCCCTACTGAATTTGTTTGAAGATCCCAGAGTGTACTATTGCATAGTATTTAAAAAGGTTGTAAAGCTCTCGTTAACAGACAAGGTACTCGTGAACTATGAAAGACAAATGGGCATTAGATGCAGTGTGAATGATATTAGCTTCCATATTCGTTGGTGAAGAGTAGACAAAAAAGTTGGTAGTGGGAGAGTTTTTAACTAGATTCCTTCCCTCTCGTCTGCGACTCCAAAACTAGGAATGACTAGCACAGATAGCCCTAGAGCAGCTTACTGCCAAATTGAGCATTGAATTTGGCACCATCTAGTGGAAAATTAATAAAATACTACTATATATTTCGTGAATATAGAAATATTAGAAGTTTAGCTAGAACGGAAAACTGCCACTAAACTTTTAAGTAGGAACCGAAAGGTAAATAAATATATATATATATAAATTTAGTAGTAGTGACGTTTTTAATTGAAGGAAGCAATGTCGTTACAGTTATGAGAACAAACAACGAGAAGACCCGGCATGGCCAGGTGGGTTAAGGCGTTGGACTCGTAATCTGAGGGACGCGGGTTGGAATCCTCGTCGCACCAAACATGCTCGCCCTTTCAGCCGTGAGGGCATTATAACGTGACGGTCAATCCCACTATTTGTTGGTAAAAGAGTAGTCCAAGAGTTGGGGGTGGGTGGTGATGACTAGCTGTTTCCCTCTAGTCTTACACTGCTAAATTAGGGATGGCTAGCGCAGATATCCCTGGAGTAGCTTTGCGCGAAATTCAAAAAACAAACAAAATGATATGGTTTATTACAGCTTCTTCCAAAGATAAACTTACTATTTCCAGTATTGATAACCAACTTACATTTTAATTTCACCTTACAGCTATCCATAAGTAACCTTTGACTTGGCCGGCACCAAACATGCTTGCCCTTTCAGCTTTGGTAGCGTCATAATGTAATGACCAACTTTACCATTAGTTGGTAAAAGAATATGTAACCAAAGAGTTAGTGGTGTTGACTATTTGATTTTCCTTTTACCTATCACTGTTAACTTAAGAACGACTAATGCAGAAAGCCTTTGAATAGCTCTTAGCGAAATTCAAACACAACAAAGAATTCGAAACAAACTTAAACAAGAAAACCAATTTATGGTATGAGATATCTTCTCTTATCGTAAGATAGCCAATTACCAATTTACGATCAATATAATTAATTAATGTGTGTGGTCAAACTATTCTCTTACTTGGGTCTCTGGAATTTGGAGGGGGTAGGGTGGGGTGGAACACCATTAAAAGTGGTTCTGCTTCTCTTTTTATACATTGTTATGGCTGGCATGTGACATACAAGTATCGACAATACTTGTCGGATCTGCAGAGAGACTTATAGCGAATATTTATACTCCAGATAACAAGTGTGAAAAACCTTATACTCTGAGATAAAGTTTTAAGCTTCAGCCTTAACAAGAATACAAAACTATATTTCTCCAGCTCAAAGTGAGATTATTTCATTAACTAACCATCAAATCGCAATGAAACATTCAGAAATCACCAATTTCTTGGTTTTAAGTTCCAATAAAAGCATTTTTATAATCATACTAAAAAAATCTACGTTTAGTCTTCTATGAAAAGCCTGCTATTTGGTCAGCAATAAAACAATTCATTAGGTATTTGTACCGAGGTCTGTAACTCCCTCCTCATTTAGGTTCACGTTTTAAGTATCACTAAAACAGCTTGTCACCGCCGTCCACTCCACTTTTTGCAGTTCGCCTCGGGTTAATTATCACAACGTTGATTGTTTGGTAGTTTCCTGGAACTAAAGGAAGCTCGGGGAAGCAGCAAGTATGTTAAGATAAGAAGCTGGCTTGAACGTCATCCGTTCGAATCCAGTTGTTTTTGTTTTCTATATTATCATATTGTTGGCATAAATACTGTCATATAGATAAGCTTCGAAGAAAATTCTATAAGTACGTTGCAAAAAACCCATTTCGCTACTTATATAATTAAAGGAACTTTAAGAATTTGTTAAGTAATTTCTGTTAACGCTTTAACTCTCGTATAACGTACAACTTGGCTTTGATTCAATTTTTTTTTTTATATTTGAGATGTTTTTTTTTATAAATCTAGATTTTTTAAATAACAGGTTTTGTTTAAAATTGTTTGAAGGAAGTGGAGCTCTCAAATTGGGAATAAGATTATGGATATTTACTGTCAGTGAGAACACTTGTGTCCTTTATTGTGTCAAAATTTTAATACTTTGTTTTTAGAAATAACAAGTAAACCTTAAATGTATTATTACCACATCAATACTGGAAGAAAATATTCAACTTAAAAAATAATGAGGTCTCGATGTCATTTATATTTCTTATAGTGAAAGATGTCTCTAGTTTTTAGCCTACTAGGATGAATTTCGAGGTCCACGGTTTGAGTACGCATTACACTTCCAACGCGTTTCAGGTTTTATAAAGGCTGGACCATTTACAGTGTTTGTGATTTGTTGGAGATAAATTTCAACAACAAAAGGAAAGCACACAATCCACGTTTTGAAATAATATATTCACAACAAGTCAAATATGTATAAAATCTCCTCACGCTGTAGGATACCACAGTCGTATCTAAAGCTGTAAATAATTTTCTTTTCCTGTCCATCCCTGTGACGTTCACTCTGTTCTTTTTCCTAGACAGCATCATCTTTGTACATCTGCTTTCTGTTCAGATTTCTGCTGTTGCTTGGTCATGGACGTGCATTCTTTCGCAACGTGCCTTACTTTATAGGAAATATAGCATCTCTTCTGCCAATTGTCTTTTAATCTCCTATCACCTTTGGTGGACCACTGCATTTGGTCAGCCTTCACTAGTAGCCCGGTATAGCCAGGTGGTTAGGGCGTTCGACTCGTAATCTGAGGGTTGCAGGTTATAATCCTAGTCACACCAAATATGCTCGCCATTTCAGCCGTGGGGGCGTTATAATGTAACGGTTAATCCCACTATTCGTTGGTAAAAGAGTAGCCCAAGAGTTGGTGGTAGGTGGTGATGAGTAGCTGCCTTTCCTGTAGTCTTACACTGCAAAATTAGGGAGGGCTACCGCAGATAGCCCTGGTGTAGCTTTTCGCGAAATTAAAGAAAACGAAAAACTTCACTGTTTTTGATTCTTAGTTGGATATTCTTAGATTTACCAGTTATACTCTCTCCGTGGGTTTACATATATTGTTCTGCCAGCTTGACCATCTCGTCCACGTCTTTTAGTGCTCTATCCTTTAGGGTCAGTAACATGTTAGTTGACCAAGTGTTCATAATTGTCAAATATTAATAGATCTGCCAGTTCCTCAAAGCTGTTTTTTTTACACAGTTGACTGTGTCAGTCCATCTTGTGAAGTGTTGCTGTAGACTTGCCACAAACTGAAATACAGTTTCATTATTGTCAGGTTTCACTTCTCTGAGATTCTGACAAACACCTTCTTCGGTATGTCTATAGCATTCTAGCAAGGCCACTATTAATTTGTCATAGTCTAGAACATCTTCTGCTCTCTTGCCTGCATGGCTTGTACAGCACACAATTCACTTGTTTTAAAACAATATATATTTAATATATACATAAATGTAAAGTCCATACACGTGGAATGCAATTGCTTAATAACACTCTCTGACAAGAATAGTCCCTAGCTTACACCAGAAAATTAAACTGACCATTTTAATACCGTATTTTGTGTAGAGTATGAAACGTTTTACTGCCAGATTTTAATTTCCTCGTAAACATATAAACAGAACGATTTTGTTCTGTTTATAATAAAATGTTTACATAAATGTCATTGTTGTTTGTTTGTAATTAAGCCTTAAATTACACAATGGGCTATCTGTGCTCTGCCCACTGCGGGTCTCGAAACACAGCCAAGAATATCGCTACGGAGATCTACTCTAACTAAATAGCGCAAGGGGTTCAGGTGGAGCTAATACAATATTATTAGACAAATTCAAAATTTGTGGAAAAACTAAAATGAACAGCATAATATTATACGTGAATCTATTCATCACTGGAGGAGTTTGAAATTGCAGCTAAACTATCTTTTAGAATGGTTGATTTTTAGTTTCTTTAACATAATTGTTATGAAATATCATACCGGATGGTTGACTTTATAGTATTTTAAATTGATTGTCATAGAATGTTGTAATGAATGGTTGAATGTATAGTATTTTAAAATGATTTCTATGGAATGTTGTATTGAATACTGAAATTGTTAAACTTTTCTAAAATGCTGGGTATTACTATTCCTTATCTCCACAACTACCATCTAGTTACAGAATACAACACAAGAATCAGTGGTACCATTGAAGAAAGAATAAAATCCATAATGAATATATCATTGAAAAAAAGAATAAAATCCACAATGAATCTATCATTGAAAAAATAATAAAATCCACAATGAATCTATTATTGAAAAAAGAATAAAATCTACAATAAATTTATCATTGAGAAAAGAATAAAATCTACAATGAATCTATTATTGAAAAAAGAATAAAATCTACAATAAATCTATCACTAAAAAAAAATAAAATCTACAATGAATCTATTATTGAAAAAAGAATAAAATCTACAATAAATCTATCACTGAAAAAAATAAAATCTACATTAAATCTATCACTGAAAAAAAATAAAATCTACAATAAATTTATCACTGAAAAAAAGAATAAAATCTACAATAAATCTACCACTGAAAAAAGAATAAAATCTGCAATAAATTTATCATTGAAAAAAGAATAAAATCCACAATGAATCTATTATTGAAAAAAAAATAAAATCCACAATAAATCTATCACTGAAAAAAAATAAAATGTACAATAAATTTATCACTGAAAAAAATAAAATATACAATAAATTTATCATTGAAGAAAGAATAAAATCCACAATGAATCTATTATTGAAAAAAATAAAATCTACAATAAATCTATCACTTAAAAAAATAAAATCTACAATAAATCTATCACTGAAAAAAATAAAATATACAATAAATTTATCATTGAGAAAAGAATAAAATCTACAATGAATCTATCACTGAAAAAAAAGAATAAAATCTACAATAAATCTATCACTGAAAAAAGAAAAATCTACAATGAATCTATCAATGAAAAAAGAATAAAATCTACAATAAATTTATCATTGAGGGAATAATAAGTTCTGGAATACACGAGTATCACAAAGACTATGGAAAATAGATGCCATCTCCATAACAACATGTAATTATCAAAATAACCCGTTGAATTACCACCTGTGTGGAATTTTGTAGTTTTACAGTTTCCTTAGCTATATCCTGGTGTTCTTCCGATAATAACAAAAATTCATACACTTCAAATTCAGATTCTAAGTAAACGTTTGTATCTAGAACTAGAGCCATTTCTTTATGTAACAGACTAGATGAAAGTGCTGGTGTTTTAATTAATACTTGATATATTTAACAATTGATCACTAGAAGTTTCGTCAGTGGAAATTAAACAATTAGATAGATGTCACACCAAACCATGTTCATTAGTCTTTCTGAACCTTGGTAAAGAAGAAGTCCAAATAACACGTGGTTTCTTGTCGCCTGCACATTCTTTGTATCATTACTTAAACAGACACATGTTATTGTAGGGATTGCTATTTCTAATAAAATAAATTTACTCAATGTACTGAAAATAATACTCTAATACAATAGACTCACCAACAATACCGATAACACAATTCTCTAATAAGATAAGTCTACTGATAATGCTGTCCACTCAGATCTCCAATAAAATAAGTTATTTTACTGTAGTTTGTAAAATAATTTACTGGTGTTAGTCGAAAACCCCATTACGATTTTGTTTTGTTTTGAATTTCGCGCAAAGCTACTCGAGGGATATCTGCGTTAGCTGTCCTTAATTTAGCAGATAAGACTAGAGGGAAGGCAGCTAGTCATCACCACCTACCGCCAACTCCTGGGCTACTCTTTTACCAACGAATTTGGTTGTCACATTATAACGTACCCACTGCGAAAGGGCATGTTTGATGTGACGGGGATTCGAACCCACGACCCTCGAATTACGAATCGAGTGCCTTAACCACCTGGCCATGACGGGCCTCCCCATAACTTATATTATATATAAGTCTATACGTGTAGCAAGGATATTAAGTATGGCATAAAAAGTTTAGTATATTAAATAAACTACGTAACCCTTACAATATATATTAACTTCAGAAGCTGTGTTTTATCCGTGTATTTTGATAAAGTTCTGTTATTTAAGGTTTTCTTTGTTTATTAGAGGAACTTTTGTGACACGAAACCCGGAGAAAACAACACAGTGTTAAACGTATCCCATCGTCCTAACATCAGATAAAGTAAACATAATATTTCAAACAGCTGCAGAGTCACAAGGGCTGTTTACAACCCGCTTTTATAAAATGTAACGACAAGTGTCATTTGCTACTTTTGATGAGAATGTTTTTAGCGTTAGGCCTACAGCCGGAGATAAATGGTAGGTTTTAAGTGTGGTATTCGAGTGTACTCTGTGAATGGACGTTTATTATTCCCTCTGTGGTTCCGTGAAGAGGCTGACTGGCTCCCGTTCTACAGTAGCTGTACGAACACCTTCCAACTGTATCGAGTGTTTAATTTATTGTCTTGTACAAACTCTGATGCTACGATAGGTAGTTGGTACCTTCTTCCACAAGTTTCCTGTATTTATCTTTTGTTTCCTCTTACAGAACCTTATAGTGTGGACTGTACAAATAATCTCATAAATATTGTTAGCAGTATTTTAGAATGAGCTAGAACTTTACAATTGGTACATTTGGAATAATCATTTGTTTTAGTTGTGGTCCTGTTATATAATCGATAGTGTTGTTATTGTTTCAAACATAGATGCACCTTATACGATACTTGCGCTAAGTGACCAGACTAGAAACCTTTAAGAATAGCTATCTATAACATAAAACTAGTGAACAGAGAAAAGAGGAGGGGCTTGCAAGTAGTTCTTGCCGCGATTGAATGTCACAGTTATTACGTCCACATAACTAAAAAAACAAATATTTGCTCTGGTGACAAATCAAGTCTTGGACCAAAAATTTACCAAATCGTCACTAGATCACTGCTGGCCCCTGTAATATGGTCCAACAAAACATATTATACTATGACACGATATTGGACTTATAGAGGTTAGCTTAGCTTAGGATAACTTAAAACAACCAAAACACCATGTACATTGTACTAATATATATAGGCTAGCGTAACTTAGGATAACTTAAAATAATCAAAACACCAGGTACATTATACTAACTTATATGGGCTAGCTTAATTTAGAATAACTTAAAACAATTAAACACAATATATATTGGCATATTGTACTAACTTATGTAGGCTAGTTTAACTTAGGATAACTTAAAGCAACTAAAATACCATGTATATTGTACTGACTTATATAGGCTAGCTTCACTTAGGATAATATAA
Source organism: Tachypleus tridentatus (assembly GCF_004210375.1). NCBI lineage: Eukaryota > Metazoa > Arthropoda > Merostomata > Xiphosura > Limulidae > Tachypleus > Tachypleus tridentatus. The sequence continues at coordinate 155,235,340 of NC_134832.1, read as the reverse complement.
AATAACCAAAACACCAAGTATAATTGGAATACCTTAAAAAAACCATAAGGTATAATGCATATCAGGCTAATTTACACGAGCTAGTCTCACATTAAGCTCTCCTTACTTATACCATTTAAATTATTCACTGTTTTTAATTTTGCTCAAAGCTGCACAAGTACCGTCTGCGTTAGCTGTCCCTAATTTAGCAGTGTAAGACTAGATGGAAGATAGCTAGTTATCAAAACCCTCCTCTAATTATTGGGCTACTCTTTTACAAACGAAAAGTGGGAATGATTGTCACTTTATATCGCACTCACGGTTTAAAAAGTCAAGCATGTTTGATGTGAAGGGGATTCGAACCCGTGACATTCAGATAACGAGTCGAGTGATTTAACCACCTGGCCATGCTGGGCCGAATAAAATTCACTTTTGCTATCTTAGTTTTATTAATCTACCTTCGGTTAGCTTAATATAGACTAATATAACTTCTGTTTGGAAGATAGGGCCCGGCATGGCCAAGCGCGTAAGGCGTGCGACTCGTAATCCGAGGGTCGCGGGTTCGCGCTAAACATGCTCGCCCTCCCAGCCGTGGGGGCGTAAAATGTGACGGTCAATCCCACTTTTCATTGGTAAAAGAGTAGCACAAGAGTTGGCGGTGGGTGGTGATGACTAGCTGCCTTCCCTCTAGTCTTACACTGCTAAATTAGAGACGGCTAGCACAGATAGCCCTCGAGTAGCTTTGTGCGAAATTCCAAACAAACAAACAATTGAAAGATAGATCAGTAAAGTTTTAAGTAGTAGCACAATATATATATTTATGTGTGTGTTATTGTTGGACTATGGATTCTTCTAAAGTAGGTGTCTGTGACCTATTGGCGTTAAATTCGATAAAAGAAACGGACACTTCAATTGTTTTCAAAATAATATACATATTGAAGCGAGTTAACCGTATCTACAACAACTTCTTTACACTATATATGATCATAGGCATATCATAATTCTTTTCTTGTTGTCAAATGTACACTTAAGCCTACTATTTCTTTAGAATTTCAGTTGACAGGCCGAACTATTTTTCTCTATTACTATCGCCAAATTGTCCGAGCATAGTTCTATTACGTTTCGTCGAGTTACCGCGGTTGTATTCTATACTTCTAAAGTTCTCTGCTTCTTTTTCGTATTTAGACATACTTCCATTAAATACCTTCTTTTTGCATACAGGGCTCCCTCTAAATATTCGTATACCTTTTGTCAAAGTCCATACAAATGACTTCAATTATTTCAAAACTCTTATAGAGAAAATAAACTATTTTTCTTTCTATTTTAACACCGTTAGCCTCACTCTAATACACTGCTGGCCAAAATCTTAAGGCTAATGAGCATAAAGAAAAAACATGCATTTTGCGTTGTTAGACTCAACCACTTATTTGAGTAAAGCTTCGAAAGATGAAAATAAAAAAAGGGAAAATAAAAATAAAAAAGCTTTTAGGATTTAATAGGGAAAATAAACCTAAGAAATTAACCTAAATACCAGCTAGTCAAAGGTTTAAGACCATATCAAAAAGAAGTCTTAAACTGGGTAGGAAATGCCCAACAAGAAGTCTCAGTAGTTAGTTGCACGGCCGTCATTGCGAATAGCTTCAAATATGCGCTTTGGCAAGGTCGATATAAGCGTTTGTAGACGGCTGGTTGGAACTTATTCCAAGCGATGAAGATGGCTTCACGAAGATCATGCACTGTTTGGAATTGACGTTCATTTCTACAGACTTCCCTTGCCATCCACCCTCAAACATTTTCAATGGGGTTCAATTCGGGCAAACACGCTGGATGGTCCAAAAACACCTTATTCGCCATGAATAGGTCCTTTGTCCTGTGGACATTGTGGATTGTAGCGTTGACCTGCTGAAAGATCCAGTCATTTCCACACAAGCGAGGACCTTCAGTCAATAAGGATGCTCTCTTCAACATGCCAATGTAGCCAGCTGCTATTTGACGCCCCTGTATAACCTGAAGCTCCATTGTTCCATGGAAGAAGAAAGCACCCCAGATCATGATGGAATCTCCTCCAGTGTGTCATATAGAAATGTCTCCGGTGGGATATCTTTATCGGACCAGTAACGTTAGAAGCCATCTAAACCATCCAGGTTAAATTTTTTCCCATCCGAGAACAAAACCTTCGTCCACTTTTCTACGTCCCATGTTTGGTGCTTCTCAGCAAAGTTTAACCGAGCTGTTTCGTGGTGTGGAAGGAGGCGTGACCTTTGAAGATGTTTAAAGTTTTTAAAGTATTTCTCTCCTAGATGCCGTCTTATTGTTCTTGAGCTGCATTCTGAGTCCGTTCTGGTTCGACGATAGGGTTGTGTCTTGCCGGACAACCAGTCGAATCCTCCTGTTTAACGCCAGCGAAATTTTCTTTGGTCGACCACTTGAAATTCTTATTCCGTATCCCTCAAAGACTTTTAAGAAATTTGCAACAGCAGTTTTACTATGCCCAATCTCACCAGCGATGGCACCTTGAGAGTAACCTTGCTTTTGCAGTTCGACAATTCTGCCACGTTCAAACTCTGTCAACCTTTTAGCCTTTACCATGTTTTTACCCAATGTAGGACAGGAGATGTCAGTGAGAGATGTTGACAACACTAAAGCTAGAACACAAATGACTAAATTTCGTTATGTGTTTACCAATTAACGCTTTGTTTCAGTATGGCCTTAAACTTTTGACCAGCTAGTATTTAGGCTAATTTCATAGTGTTTACATTTTCCTTATTAAATGCTAATTTTTTTTATTTTTTTTCCCTTTTCTTACTTTCACCTTTTAAAGCTTTACTCAAATAAGTGGTTAAGTCAATTTAACTCAATAACAGATTTATTAATGTTTATATAACTCAGTAGAGTGATGTATTAATGTCTATATAATTCAGAAGATGAATTTATTAGTGTTTACATAACTCATTAAGCTGTCTATTATTGTTTATTTTACTCATCAAAGGAGCTTAATTGAGTTTATTTAACTCAATAATGGGGTTTATTATTGTTTATATAACTGGTTAAAGAGTTTCTTTATCTTTATATAATTTAGCAAATGCGCTTATTAGTGTTTATATAACTATTTAAAGTTTGTTGATGTTTACATAGCTCATTAAACCTGTTTATTATTCTTCATATAACTATTTAAAGGAGTTTATAAGTGTTTATATAACTCATTAAAACATTTTATTAGAACTTATATAACTTAACTAAGTAAAATAGCTTATTAGTGTCTATAAAATTCAGAAGTAGAGGGGTTTGTTAGTATTTATATAACTGATAAAAAAGTTGATCACTGTTTATATAACTCTGTAAAAAGGTTTATTAGCGTGTATATAACTAATTAAAAGTGTTCATTATTGTTTACATTACTGAATAAAAGAGCATATTAGTATCTTTATAACTCAATAAAGAAACTTATGTGTATTTAATTCAAAAGAGGAGTTTATTTTAGTCTGTATAACTCATTAAATGTATTTATTATTATTTAGATAAGTTATTAAAGGAGATTTACAGTGTTTATATTACTCATTATAAGAGTTTCTTGGTGTTTATATAACTCACAAATGGAATAATTGGTTTCTAAATAACTCATTTGAGAAGCTTATTAGTGTTTATATAACTCATTAAAGCTGTTCATTATTGTTTACATTACTGAATAACGGAGCACGTTAGTATCTTTATAACTCAATAAAGGAGCTTACTTATGTTTATTTAACTCAAAAGAGGAGTTTATTTGAGTCTCTATAACTCATTAAAGGTATTTATTATTGTTTATATAAGTTATTAAAGGAGATTTATAGTGTTTATATTACTCATTAAAGGCGTTTATTATTGTTTATATAATTTATTAAATGAGTTGATTAGTCTTTATAGAACTCAGTAAAGGAGTTTATTGGTTTTATATCACTTATTACATGAGTTTAATAGTATTTATTTAATTCAGTAAATGAGTCAACTCGTGTTTACCTTCTCAGTAAAACTGTTTATTTTTGTTTATGTATCTCATTAAGGGAGTTTGTTAGTATATTTTTATTGTTATTCTTATAACAAAGACACGTCAGGATCTCTTCTGTGTCCAGCGAGTGGAATCGAACATCTGATTTTAGCGTTGTAAATCTGTGGACGAGAGTTTGTTAGTATTTCCTCATTTTATAACGCTTATCTCACCAATATAACTTTATATTAATTATACCATCTGGTTTAAACAAATAACATTAACACTATAAATAACTTGAATATATTAGTTATTTATGTTATATTTATCTACTTAATTAGTATCACATGTGAACTGATTCTGCTTTCAACCATATCATACATGAGCGCTATCTACATGCCCATGTTACATTCATAATTACAGTATCTAGCTTCGAAGAGCAAAGTTTAACCACGATTGAAGGAGGAAAACAAATTCCAGAAGCCAAGTTATGAACGTTTCATTGATATGTCACAAATGGCCCTGACAAGAACTTCTCTCCTCTCTATTATCGGAGATAGCTAGCCCAGTTGCAGCTGTGCACGTTCAAAATAAGGGACAATTAACACAGACAGCTAGTCAAAGTGTAGCTTTGCGCAAATATCCAAATGAAATAAATTGATTATACAACTACCTAAATAAAAAGAAAACAAATAAAAATAACTGTTTTCAGCAACATTTTAAATAACATCCACAGAAATATCCATTTTGTGAATAACCTTCCACAGTTTGACCACTCTCGTTTAAAAGGATTTCCTGCATAAACCCTCATAATAACCTATTTTTGGTGTGCCTATTATGTATACTAAAGCACGTATTTAGTGTTTTAAACCTACAGTGTTACCGTTAAGATAGTATAAAATCGCTTAAAAGTATATTCAAGTACATTGGTACCTGGAGATCGTATCCCAATAACTAGTGATTCCACTTTTATTTTATTTTTTATGAGTAACAACAACTGTAATATTTAAATTAATATTTTGCGACTTATGAAGACTGTCTTACTTTGTTAGTTTTGAAAATGAATTCAGAACTGCTTTAAGTCTCTCAAGCTGGCCGAACTTCTTAATGTATTATTCGGATTATGGACGAAAATATCGTTAACTTTGGAGGTTGACAACTAATGATTTAATATAATTTAATCAATGTAGATGTTATTTTTTGAAGTAGGTTTCCCATGAAATTAAGCACTTCTTGCTAGTTATTTATATAGGGTTAACTTTAATAAATTACTGGTTACTTGTTTAACTAACTTTTCTCGAATACCCTTCCACAGTATTTTTTCTACCTTCGACAGCATTTTTCACAATGTCTAAAGCTTCAATTCTGGTCAAAAATGCTGACAAACTAAGTAAAAGCTCCCCTGCTATGGGTGGGCTTTCATGGTTGGTTAACGGATTTAAATATTAACTTTCTAATCCTGAAAACGTCCACAAATATTATCAAAATAATCTGCGCACAACTGGTGACTCACCTAATCTGTATTATGATCCCCCCCAAAAAAACCCGCAAAGTCAACTATTGTGAGACACTACATTCAGTAGCGCGTGTCCTGTCTCTAAACAACAGCACTGAGTAGGGCTGCTACCGTGAGAAAACAGAGGCCGCGAGATAACGCGAGAGTACGTCACTCAGGCAAACTATCAACAGAACGGGGGGAAGACGGCCGCCTGTGTTAGAGATTATAGGTATCCTTACTTTAGCGATAAACGTGTTAACTTGAGCCCAGTATACAATTCATCTCTTTGTAGATAAGCGTTTACGGGGCAATTTCCTTTTCGTAATGGAGTTTCTAAAGGAATGTCTGCCTTCAGGAGCTCCGCCACCGTAGGAGAGCTGATAAACTGAATCACTTTCTCATCATTTTAAAAACGGAAAATATGGGGTCAAAATTTCAGTAGTGAAAAGATGCAATATTTGATCAACGGAACTTTTAAGAAATTAACCTCGTTACATTATTTGATTCAAGTGAGTTAAAAAGACCTTCTTCGTAACCCGAAACCCACGTCACCCAGCATTCGGAAGTCTAATTTATGCTCTTTACTTGTTATCGCATTTTTATGAGAAAACTGCATGGTTGAGTAGTTATAAAATATGTAGCTAATTTCCGGTGGTGTATATTTAAATTGTGTAGCTCTCAAAGATACACACGGTTAATGTTTCTTTGTTCTTAACTGTAGAACTTTACTGGTCTACACTCCTGAAACTTTTACTGTTAAAACAAAAACGTTAATTAAATAAATATTCTGAAATATTTTTCTCTCTCACTGCGCGCGATATTTATCCATTGAAGTACTGACTTATATCTTTATATTGTCAGAGTCATGACCCACAATTATTTAACCTCTGACACAGGTCATCAGTCTTGGAGGTTGTTAGTAACAAAATCATGATAGCAAATAACGATACAGCGTTGAAGGAAATGGTTTATGCTTTATATTAAGGTTCGCGACATTTTTATTACAGCTTAATCATTTTCTAATAATAAATGAGATTTGTTTATAAGCACAATAGGCTGGTGTCGAAACCCAATAAACCTTCAGGTTACCACTGAGGCACTAGGGGAGTAATAAGAAACAATACAAAACAAAATGAAAAAACATATATATAGATAGATTGTTAATAGTAGCTGCTAGGTAAAAGTAAATATATATATAACAGTAATACGCACTATATCTATATTCTAAAGACGGTTGGTATGGGTATTTAAACTTTAAATAAGATAAAGTACAGAACAACGCACTTTACCAGCCATCTTGAGAACACATTTTCGCTTCAAATGGGTTTCTCATGAATGTACCAAATGGGTTTCTCTCATCATGAATGTACCAAATGGGTTTCTCTCATCATGAATGTACCAAATAGGTTTCTCTCATCATGAATGTACCAAATGGGTTTCTCTCATCATGAATGTACCAAATGGGTTTCTCTCATCATGAATGTACCATATGGGTTTCTCTCATCATGAATGTACCAAATGGGTTTCTCTCATCATGAATGTACCAAATGGGTTTCTCTCATCATGAATGTACCATATCTGTCATATCAAATACCGACGAGCCCTTTCACCAATACTAGTTTTCCTCTGAGTTGTGTGTGTTTTTTTTCACACATCAAAGTTATATGGGGCTGTTTGCTGTGTCCACCGAGAGGAATCGAACTGCTGATATAAGCGTTGTAATTCGAAGGTTAACCGCTGTCCCACCACGGGACTTCTTTGAAGTGAGACAAACCTAGTTGTGGCTGGAACGCTGTTCAGAACATCAACTAGTTGAACAACAACTGTGATATAACTGTAATGTTTAGTCCGTTTTCCTTGTGACACAACACACTAAAATTAAAGTAAGGATATTCAACACTTATTTATTTGGTTTCAGCAGTGTGTTATTTATTTAGTGTAAACACCGTCTTATGCTTTGGGTTTCAACACTATGTCATTTATTTGATTTCAACACTGTATTATTTATTTGTTTTCAGTACTGTGTTATTTGTTTTCAACACTGTGTATTTATTTATTGTAAACACCGTTTTATTTATTTGGTTTCAACACTGTGTTATTCATTTATTGTAAACACCGTCTTATTTATTTGGTGGCCCGGCATGGCCAAGTGGGTTAAGGCGTTCGACTTGTAATCTGAGAGTCGCGAGTTTTAATCCCGTCACATCAAACATGCTCGCTTTTTCAGCCGTGGGGTCGTTATAATGTGACGGTCAATCCCACTATTCATTGGTGAAAGAGTAGCCCAAGAGTTGGCGGTGGAAAGTGATTACTCTAGTCTTACACTACTAAATTAGGGACAGCTAGCGCAGATAGCCCTCATGTAGCTTTGCGCGAAATTAAAAAAAAAAAAAGCAATACAACTTTCTCGTTATTCGTAAGAACTGAAGAACCTATCAGATAGTATTGTATTGATAATAAAATAACTAGCCCAATATACTTGTCCCTTTACAACAAGCATGCAATACCTATCTTTAAACAATATACTTAAATAATGATAATGTATACAATTCAAATGTAAATATTGCGTATATTAATAAAATACCTAATAAAACATATGATGTATTTTGATGATATACAGAGTCGATGGTAGGCTAGTTACTCAAGTATTGAGAGAACATATCCCAACCCCCAATGAGTCAGCCCCAGGAGAATGTGCTGAGTGGGGTTTATAGTTATCAGAAGCCACAGGTGGTGTCAAAGGACCGCGAAGAACGTACTTCACGGAAAAAAAAAAAATAATTACTGTAAGTAACACTGGCAGTATGAGTACACATAATGTTTCAATTTACAAGGAAAAAGTCAGGTAAGACGGTCCCCTTTGTTAAAACGGCCACCCTCGCATATAATCAGTTACTAGGTTGTGTCGTTTAAAATAATTATGCAAACGTTCACGTGACCTCGTGCATAAACAAACTGACGAACAAGAAGGAGTACATTTGATAGATATAGGACGTAACTTCGATTATTTTTCATCAACTTTGATAAAATGTTTGTTTTGAACTTCGTGCAAAGCTACACGAGAGCTATCTGCACTAGCTGTCCCTAATTCAGTATGACAACAGAGAAGGCTACCCACCGCCAACTCTTAAACAATTCATTTAACAAAGAATAGTAGGATTGATCGTTTCATAATAATGACCTCGCGGCTTAAAAGGCGAGCATGTTTGATGTTGCAGAGATTTCGAGCGCCAAATTACAAGTCAACCACCATAACCACCTAAACCAAGCCTACTTGATAAAAGGTAGGTAGTTTTTTTTTACTTGATAAAAGGTAGGTAGTTTAATTTTTTTTTCGCTTAGAACAAAGATATTTCTTGGAATTTCAATTTTTTTATTTCAAACAACTATTGTTACAGATTGTTAAACAAAGTGTAAAAGAAATACATTTTAAGTTTACTGGTTTATCATAAAGTGTGAATGTTTTAAAATAGTAGCTTAGAGTAAGAATATTTTTTTTCTTTCCGGGCCTTCCTAACTCATACCAGTAAAGGATATTTCTTTCATAGGATTCGGGCATAACATACCCCATTGCCTCATACTAATAACACATAATATATACCATTACCTCATAGTAATAACACATAATATACCACATTACCTCATACTAATAATACATAATGTACACCATTATCTCACACTAATATAACATAATATACCCCATTACCCCATACAAATAACACATAATATACTCCATTGCATCATACTAATAATACATAATATACCCCATTACCTCATACTAATAATACGTAGTATACCCCATTGCCTCATACTAATAATACATAATACACCTCATTGCCTCATACTAATAATACATAATATACTCCAATACCTCATAGTAATAATACGTAGTATACCCCATTGCCTCATACTAATAATACATAACATACCCCATTGCCTCATACTAATAATACATGTCATACCCCTTTGCCTCATACTAATAATACATAATGTACCCCATTACCCTTATACTAACAATACATAATATACCCCATTATCTCACACTAATATAACATAATATACCCCATTGCCTCATACTAATAATACATAATATACCCCATTGCCTCATACTAATAATACATAATATACCCCATTGCCTCATACTAATAATACATAATGTACCCCATTACCTTATACTAATAATACATAATATACCCCATTGACTCATACTAATGATGCATAATATACCCCATTGCCTCAAACTAATAATACATAATATACCCCATTGCCTCATACTAATAATACATAATATACCCCATTGCCTCATACTAATAATACGTAATACACCCCATTGCCTCATACTAATAATACGTAATATACCCCATTGCCTCATACTAATAATACATAATACATCTCATTACCTCATACTAATAATACATAATATACCCCATTGCCTCATACTAATAATACATAATACACCTCATTGCCTCATACTAATAATACATAATATACCCCATTGCCTCATACTAATAATACATAATATACCCCACTGCCTCATACTAATAATGCATAATGTACCCCATTGCCTCATACTTATGCCTACGTTATTTTTATCATTGTCCAAGGCAGCATGCAACTTACACATAGCGTACGATACTTCCCAATCTACGCAGGACTATTTAAATTATGTAAATATAGGTACTAAATGCAGTATATATTTTAAATTGTATTAAGTTCGAGTTAGATAGAGGGCGTTTTACTCTATCTTGGTGATCCATTTTATTCAGCCACGCAGGTAAAACCACAACAAATGCATTTTTTTTTTCCACTATTGAAAACAAACACAAAAACTCTGTCTAATATTGTTTTTAAATTGTAAACAAATTTAATAATAATAAAATAGTTAATTTTAAAGACGTTTACTTTTATTTAAGTGATGAAAACTGTATTCAAAGTTAAGGTGGTAGTATGTGACATCAGCGACTGAGTGCTGCCGTAGATCCTTTCTGTACAGGAAGTTTATATTTCACAAATTACAATCTATACGTCACTCATGACGTCGGCTCTCTAGTTCCTGGAAGGTCAACAGGTAGTTGAAGGAAAATGAAAATATTCGAGGCGATGAGTAGATCTTGTGGTGTGAAATGTGAGGGGTGTTTTTAGTACGAAGTGGGCTTAAATCAGGTCGTTTTCTTAAGAGCCTCTGATGAGAAACTCTGAATACTTTGTTTATTGTGATGTTATGATAAATTCTGTGTAACCGACATTTTTAGCATCTTGTACCATACTGTTTCAGTAAGATAATGTTCATGTCATGTGCGAACCGTAAACAATCATGTTCGTGGAAAAAAGTTTAGAGAGCTGATATAAATCCAGCTGAGCTGCCTTCGCATGTTTTCAGTAAAAAGGACAAGCCCAGAAGTATTAGTATAACAGAAGATTATCCGTAAGAGGGTTAGTGGACTATTCCACCAGCATGTACTAGAGGTCAACCTGATAATGACCAAGAGTGACACACACCATGTGCTTTTTCTATATTTTGTATAATGTGCAATTTAGTAGAGAAGCAAAAATCCAAACTGAATCACGTTTTAACTGTATGAAATCAAATGAGGTAGTGTTACCTGTGGAAAATAGAGACTCTTTACTAAACTAGTCTTTATATTAGAGCTACAATGATAAAAACAAACTTTATATACTTTAAGAAAGATTATATAAACTGTAATAGCGCTAAGCTGATATTAATGATACTTTAGAGAAATATTCTATCACAATATTTACCCTTTATTTTAACCAGAGAAATGTATATTGAATTGATTTCACGGCGCACTTTAGTGTGTGATATTCACATAGAAACAGTTATAACTATCTGCAAAACCCAGGTTTCGGAAGAGCAAAGGACATTCATTTTTATAAACGGATTGCAAAGAAAACAGAAGTGATGTAAGCCAGCGAACACAGAATATATTTATGTAAGCCAGCGAACATAGAATATATTTATGTAAGCCAGCGACCACAGAATATATTTATGTAAGCCAGCGAACACTGAATATATTTATGTAAGCCAGCGAACACTGAATATATTTATGTAAGCCAGCGAACACAGAATATATTTATGTAAGCCAGCGAACACAGAATATATTTATTCACAATGAAACGTGTATATTTTACTAACTGGTTGGCTATGATTGGCTGTTGAAGTAAAAAGAATGACGAAATCAATAATAAAAATATATATCCACAAAGGAAATGGACTGTATCTAGAATATCACACTTTTAAATCAGACAAAGGGCCTTGTGTGGTATCCCACAAACCTTATATTACTTACGACAAATATTAATCTCCAAACAAACCAATAACAACGTGTTGAAAGGAGAGAGTAATTTATACAGGTATATCTATTATCTATCCCTTGAAATCAGCTAAATATGCTTCAGAGGGCAGACACAGCCATAGGGCCAAACCGGTACAAGTTTCTTTGAAACGCCCATTGTGGGTACTAAATTTTTAACAAATCTAGAATATTAGTGTATCATTAATACCTTTGTAAATCCCGGTTATAAGGATATCTTAACTAAATGTAGAATACCTCTTAAGATTTATACGATTATCTGAATGTACTTGTGTGTGTGTATATTTAATATTATTTACAGAAGGGTAAACTCAAGAGTTCATTAGTTGTGGGTTAAATAGATATAGCTACCAGGATTAAGCTTAGTAGTGGGTTAAATGGAATAAATTATCATGATTAGTTTCAGTAGTGGGTTAAACAGACATCACTACCAGGCTTAGGCTTAATAGTGGGTTACATACAAAAATTTGCAGGATTAGGTTTAGTAGTGGGTTAAATAGAAAAGCTATCAGGATTAGACTAAGTAGTGAGTTAAACAGATATCACTACCCGGCTTCGGCCTAGTATTAGGCTAAATAGAACTCACGATAAATTTAGTAAGGACAATTACTTTAGGTTATAACCCCATTTATATAAATGAATTAAATATCACGAGAAGTTCGAATGGACCATTAAATAAATTCTAACTATATTTAAACTTTAAACATATACTGCATTGTAACCATATTTATACACACGATTTAGACATTTTCAAAGAGTGAAGTTGAGCAGTCATATTAAAGTGATTTTGAGGATTAATCCTGCAGCTACAGTCCATGTCTCCATGTCCAGTCATGCACTACCTGACAACCATGCATCTTGAAAATAACTCTTCAATGTGGTCTTTATTGTAAAAGATTCCATCGTAAGGTTGTCATGATCAAAGCAGTCCATCTTTCCTGTTTATATTTCATAATCCATCTGGTATACAAGAACGACGGGTTCTCAGCGCCTGTTTTAACAGTCAGATTGGACAATTATCTAGTAAAGTTGTGTGACTCGAGAGGTATATTTTTGCACGGAATTGCATCAATATCGATTTCATTGTCTAGATTCTTAACGTATTTCATGGTTTAATGAGAGCATTCTCGTGGTGTAAACATACCTTATTGACTCTGTTCCTTCACGGGAATCTTTACTGGCTATGTTGCGAGGACAGCATCTGCCAATGATCTTTATCTTCGTTGATTCTTATAATATGCCACACTTTGCTTTCTATGGTTGGATTACGACTTGTTAAAAGGTCTGTTGTTGAATGGTCCTGATACCTCAAACTGATCTATATTCCTTTGTTTTTCAGTATCATAAAACACAAGTGATATAAATTTCTTGTAAATTCTAAGTACCCGATCTTAAAACATTTTTAGGATTTAAATGTATTAATATTTCGTGTTGGGAAGGAAAATTAGCAACATTCGGTAAATCACACTATCTACGAACCCTAAACAATGTTGAAATCTAATTCTGATACAGTCGCTTCGCTACGACTTTATGTCGGCATTGGTTGTTACACGAGTTGCTGATCTGAATATTCAAAATCACTTTAATATAACGTATTCGACCTCTGTATACCCCTCACACAAAGTTCAAATGATATATGTATGAACTTTACTGATGACATTTGACAAACAGAAAAACTCACCACAACACTGCGCTTAACTGGAAACAAAATATTACTTTTTTAACCCTAAATAACCACGCCCATCTTTGCACCAGTTAAGTAAAAAAAGACAGATATACCATCTTAAAACGGTAAAATGGTTTATCCAATTGTTCTTCACCTTTAAGCCCCCGGTGGCACAGCGGTATGTGTGCGGACTTACACCGCTAAGAACTGGGTTTCGACACCTGTGGTGGGCAGAGCACAGGTTGCCCATTTGTGCTTAATTCTAAATAAATTTAACTTTTATAATAAATCATTGCTGATAGGTAAGTCTGAAGGTTTATAAAGTTCAAAATTCTGGGTTCGTCTTTGCTGGGAGTACAACATTTAAAATAAATCTTACTTTAGAGAGCTGTTATTGTGTATAGGTTATTGACTGTAGAATGAATATAATTGTATGAAGCTGTTATTTATTCCCGATACAGATTTTAAATATATTTGCAAGTGACTCCAGTAGAAACAGTTTCATATTATATGTAGATAAATTTAATAAAATTTTGTGTCAAAATTATGTTATAAACGTATATGTTTGATAACAGGAACTATGATTTGTTGTAAAACATAAAGAGCCAGAAATATTTTAAATTCGTGTCATTTTTAATTCAAGTAATTAAGGAGAGAACTTAGCTGTGAAAATCAATTTTAAAATACAGGAAAAACACAATAAAAGCCTTTGTAAATAATTATTTATAGATAATTAAAATAATCTCTTTTATGTGTTCCATGAACAATGATAATAGATTTATATCGTGAACAATAGTCGCTACCAATTGATTTTATAGTAAAACATCTAAAGCTTCATTAACGCTATATGAAATTTCCTGTTTAATTTGAATTGTTTCAAAGCTTCTATCTTTACTCAGACTTCAATATATACTTATTGTTTGTTTTTGAATTTCGTGCAAAGCTACACGAAGGCTATCTGCGCTAGCCGTCCCTAATTTAGCAGTGTAAGACTAGAGAGAAAGCAGCTCGTCATCACCACCCACCGCCAACTCTTGGGCTACTCTTTTACCAAGAAATAGTTTGATTGACCGTTACATTATAACGCCCCCATAGCTGAAAGTGGCGAGCATGTTTGGTGTGACGGGGATTCGAATCCACGACCCTCCGATTACGAGTTGAACGCCTTAAACCACATGACCATGCCGGGCCTATCTACTTATTACTGATGTGAATTAATTATCAACAAATTTTGTTACTTTGTTTTACAGCCTTAGGCTATCTGCTGTGTCCATCGCAGGGGATCGAACACCGGGTTTTATCTTAGGCTATCTGCTGTGTTTATCACAGGGGATCGAACACCGGGTTTTTATCTCAGGCTATCTGCTGTGTCCATCACAGGGGATCGAACACCGGGTTTTATAATAGGCTATCTGCTGTGTCCACCACAGGAAATCGAACACCGGATTTTATCGATAAAAGTTCTTAATCTTACCACTGTCCAGCTAGGAAACATTCACAGTTAAAACTCTTTATGTGCATCCAAAGCTTTATATTAAAAGTTTAATAAATATAAACAAATAAAACTTATAATGAAAACAAATCTGCAACTTTCAGTTATATGTATACAATGTGACACAAACAACATTCATCTGATATCTTCTACAGTTGGTCTATGACCCAACTTAAAAGTGGTTAGTTTTTGAATGGTCATCGTTCAGGTCAGAACATTCTAAAAAATTCCTATCTATTAACGTGGGGACTGATTTTCATACTAATTGTGCTCAGTAACTCGGTCAAAAATGAACAGATTTTGATGAAACTTGCAATATGCAGAATATTATTACACATTGTTCTGTCAATAATAAGTCATATCTATCTGTTAATAAAAGACAAACATTCGGACAGATTTTCCTGTCTCTTGAGATCCGAATGTGATTAACAATGCGTGGAGGAAGTAGAAGTTATTTTGAGTAGCCCTCTGGTGTTGCAGATATTAAAATTACCTTTAGCTATAAAACTACAGATAAATGATTAGGACTTACGAAGTGACTGTTACACAAACCTCCAGTTTTATAAATTTAGGCAAGAAGTTTGACTTTCAAAGTGATTGATCAGTACGTTACCAACCCGGGTCAAAAGACCCAAATACTGACCAAGAAAGACAATCCCGTGTATAACATGCAGTTTACCAAAAATTAAAATATTTTATCACATATTAATCAGATGTTTTGCAGAACGTTGGTATAAACAAAGCCAGTAGCATCATACAGAGTTGTAACAATTCGTATGCGGGTTAAACACTTGCTACAACAAACAAGTAACTTCTTAACGACACTGGTGGAATCATTAGACATCGCGAGGAACTTTACCAATTGTTCTATAAAATCATACATCTAGTAAAATATGACCCACATGCTAACTGGTAAGCCTCAAACAAGACGTCTACACAGATTAAACAAGGACAAATTTTCACTTTTCATGGAATGTGCATACACTTCCTTATGTACATATACGTGTATGGGCGTGGCCTACGTAATATAAAACTACACTAAAGAAACACCAAAACTAAAATACCGACTCTTGGATAGTTGATGGTATTTTCGTTGCTGTCAGCCTGACCGTCAGCCACTGTAATTAGAATAATAATATATGCACAAACGTCATTTCAAGTGCACCGTACCACAGATTACTTCAGCTGTACCGTCATTCAGGTTATTTTAGCTCTACCTTCACATTGGTCATTTCAACTTTAGGCCACACGGGTTATTTCAGCTGTATCATCAACCAGGTTGTTTTAACTGTATCATCACGAAACATGCAGGTTATTTAAACTACACTTTCACGCAGGTTATTTTAGCTGTACCGTTACCACGTTCTTTCACTTGTACCTTCACGAAAGTTGATTCAGCTGTACAAAAATGCAGGTTATTGTACGCTAAACATCAGTGATACGTATGGTTAAAGAAAGTTTGGCATCAAGAAAGTTAAAACAGGATGTTCGTTGATGTGGCCTTTACCGTAACGACGATCAGTGTGGCACGAAAGAGGAAAGAGAGAGGTTTCCGAGAAGTTACCAAACTACTCAGATTACATATGTACAGTAGAGTTACTCAGATTACATATATACAGTAGAGTTACTCAGATTACATATACACAGTAGAGTTACTCAGATTACATATGTACAGTAGAGTTACTCAGATTACATATGTACAGTAGAGTTACTCAGATTACATAAGTACAGTAGAGTTACTCAGATTACATATACACAGTAGAGTTACTCAGATTGTATATACACAGCAGAGTTACTCAGATTACATATGTACAGTAGAGTTACTCAGATTGTATATACACAGCAGAGTTACTCAGATTACATTTACACAGTAGAGTTACGCAGATTACATATGTACAATAGAGTTACTCAGATTGCATATACACAGTAGAGTTACTCAGATTACATATATGCATTAGAGTTACTCAGATTACATATATACAGTAGAGTTATTCAGATTACATATATACAGTAGAGTTATTCAGATTACACATGTACAGTAGAGTTACTCAGATTACATAAATACAGTAGAGTTACTCAGATTACATATATGCATTAGAGTTACTCAGATTACATATATACAGTAGAGTTATTCAGATTACATATGTACAGTAGAGTTACTCAGATTACATATACACAGTAGAGTTACTCAGATTACATATGTACAGTAGAGTTACTCAGATTACATAGGTACAGTAGAGTTACTCAGATTACATATACACAGTAGAGTTACTCAGATTGTATATACACAGCAGAGTTACTCAGATTACATATGTACAGTAGAGTTACTCAGATTACATATACACAGCAGAGTTACTCAGATTACATATACACAGTAGAGTTACGCAGATTACATATGTACAATAGAGTTACTCAGATTGCATATACACAGTAGAGTTACTCAGATTACATATATACAGTAGAGTTATTCAGATTACATATATACAGTAGAGTTACTCAGATTACATATATACAGTAGAGTTACTCAGATTACATATGTACAGTAAAGTTACTCAGATTACATATGTACAGTAGAGTTACTCAGATTACATATGTACAGTAGAGTTACTCAGATTACATATATACAATAGAGTTACTCAGATTACATATACATAGTAGAGTTTCTCAGATTACATATGTACAGTAGAGTTTTAATATACTGTACTTAAATGCTCTGTTTCATTCGTTGTGTATATTCGTTCTTACAAAACAGCGTCCTTCTCTTAATATAAAGGCTCACGAACACAACCTGAAAGTGTAAATAAACCTGAAGTCTAGGCGTAGGACAAGTATGCAAACTTATTTTACAACAATGATGGTCTAAGCTACATGCCACCATATGAAACATCATCTGGACTATCTAGACACCAACTGGTTATACTATTGTTGAGCTACGTACCACCATAAGAAAATTCATCTGGCCCGTCTAGACTCCAGCTAACCATAGTGTTGTTGTGAGCTACATACGCAGTGTAATAAGAATCATCATATAGACTCCAGCTAACCACAGTGTTGTGAGCTACATACCTAATGTAATAAACTTCAGCTATATTGAGCAGAACGCCAATATGGTTGGGTCCAGTAAATGAACGATAAAAAAGTCCATCTTAATATATGTTACGTTTGTAGGTAAAATAGTACGATATCATTTGACTAATGGAAATAAATAAAGAAGTTAATTTCGTTGTTTTAAATATGTAACCAAGTGCTGTGAATTATACACAATATGTACAACAATGAGTGTTAGAGAAAGTGGTGTGTGAGTGTGGATTGTGCTAAAAGTACTGATAAACAGCATTTTCCTTTTAGCTCATTTCACGTTGGGCCATCTGCTGTGTCCATTTACCACTGTCTCACTGCAACACTAAGTTTTACTGTTTGTATTGTAACACAGCCACGTTGGGCCATCTGCTGTGTCCATTTACCACTGTCTCACCGGAACACTAAGATTTACTGTTTGTATTGTAACACAGCCACGTTGGGCCATCTGCTGTGTCCATTTACCACTGTCTCACCGGAACACTAAGATTTACTGTTTGTATTGTAATACAGCCACGTTGGGCCATCTGCTGTGTCCATTTACCACTGTCTCACCGGGACACTAAGATTTACTGTTTGTATTGTAACACAGCCACGTTGGGCCATCTGCTGTGTCCATTTACCACTGTCTCACCGGGACACTAAGATTTACTGTTTGTATTGTAACACAGCCACGTTGGGCCATTTGCTGTGTCCATTTACCACTGTCTCACTGGAACACTAAGTTTTACTGTTTGTATTGTAACACAGCCACGTTGGGCCATCTGCTGTGTCAATTTACCACTGTCTCACCGGAACACTAAGATTTACTGTTTGTATTGTAATACAGCCACGTTGGGCCATCTGCTGTGTCCATTTACCACTGTCTCACCGGGACACTAAGATTTACTGTTTGTATTGTAACACAGCCACGTTGGGCCATCTGCTGTGTCCATTTACCACTGTCTCACCGGGACACTAAGATTTACTGTTTGTATTGTAACACAACCACGTTGGGCCATTTGCTGTGTCCATTTACCACTGTCTCACCGGAACACTAAGATTTACTGTTTGTATTGTAACACAGCCACGTTGGGCCATCTGCTGTGTCAATTTACCACTGTCTCACCGGAACACTAAGTTTTACTGTTTGTATTGTAACACAGCCACGTTGGGCCATCTGCTGTGTCAATTTACCACTGTCTCACCGAGACACTAAGATTTACTGTTTGTATTGTAACACAACCACGTTGGGCCATTTGCTGTGTCCATTTACCACTGTCTCACCGGGACACTAAGATTTACTGTTTGTATTGTAACACAACCACGTTGGGCCATTTGCTGTGTCCATTTACCACTGTCTCACCGGAACACTAAGATTTACTGTTTGTATTGTAACACAGCCACGTTGGGCCATCTGCTGTGTCAATTTACCACTGTCTCACCGGAACACTAAGTTTTACTGTTTGTATTGTAACACAGCCACGTTGGGCCATCTGCTGTGTCAATTTACCACTGTCTCACCGAGACACTAAGATTTACTCGTTAGTAATTGTAAAGTGATTTCTTCCTTGGAATATGACTTAATTCTAATAATAAATTGTACCTCATTTAATTCGAAATATATCAGAGAGATATATATACAAGAAATTGATTTTAAAATATTAAAATCCACAATAAGTTACAGTTGCAGTATAAATATTTTCACAGTGAGTGTCTATAATTCACTTATTTAAGTATTTTAATGTATTTTTTATTAGTTTCCATATTTTAAATTAAAGGTCTGAGTGTCAGGTTAAATGTGAACTCATTTTCCTAAAGACACTGACGTCTGCTGGTAATGACCAATGGGAAACTTCGGTTCGAAGAGGTTTTCTTTTTTATCCATTATTCTTAACCCATCAAGAAAAATTATTCTCGCAACTTCGCATTGTAGTTTGTTATAGGCAAGTAACGTTTTTAAATTAACTTTAAAAAGGTTCGCTCTTCTGTCGTTAACATTTTCTACCAAATGGATTTTTTCATTGTAGCTAAGTAGAAGCCTTCGAAGGTTAAACTACGTTTGTGAAGCGATAAAAGCTATAAATGAGCTCTTTCAATGGCGACTGCAGCCACACATTCCCTCGCCCGTCCACTTCTTATCGAGACCGCTTTGCGATAAGGCCTGAACGATTACTTCTTCATCAAACTTTTAATGGAAAAATCATCCCAAAAGCTCCAAGCCCGCATCAATCCTCGTGTAAAAAAAGGGCTTTAACTGCTTATTTTTTGTCTAGCGAGGCCAATGCCAGAACCGAGAGCTCGATTATAAATGCTTTAGCGCCTGTATCAACTTTTGAACAGTAAATTCCGCACAATGCATTTATCGAGTCTAAACTTCATTGCTTTCTTTGACTGTATCTACCTGGTTATCGGCGAGGCGATCTTAATGAACTTTTCACTGTTTAAAGATTCAGAAACTTCTTGATTTCAGGATTTGACTTTAAAAGGTTGTTTAAATTTCAATTATTGCACGAAAATATATTCGCCAAATTCGTTATCGATATAAAAAATAGAGTTATCCGTTTGAAAACTAATGCGAAAGAAGTTTTACTTCTTTTTTATAAGAACGTTATTCTTTGTATTACAAGATGATACGATACGTAACTTTATAAAACTAATTAGAAGTATAGCAGTATAATATTGCAGAATCTTATTACAGTGTTTTTAGATTCAAAGGTAATATATATATATATAAGTTTTGGTCTGTGTCTAATAACTATAATTCAGTTACATCGCAATAATTTAAACATATTTGTCTGTTACTTAAGCGCAAACCTATGGAAGAAGTTATCTGTCGTGTCTATTGTAGGAACCGAGTGCCTAATATAAAACCAACTGTGAAGCTTACTTCTGAATCAATTGGTAGCTCGCCTTAAACGAGCCGCCTAATTTTAACACGCACAATGGCTGTGACAATTCAAAATTCACTTAACAAGTTTCATCGCAGAAAACTTAGTTTGCTGAAAGTGCTGACAAACGTTATGTGTCAACTACGAAATGTCAGTTCAAAGTGCTGACAAACGATATGTGTCAACTACGAAATGTCAGTTCAAAGTGCTGACAAACAATATGTGTCAACTATCAAATGTCAGTTCAAAGTGCTGACAAACGGTATGTGTCAACTACGAAATGTCAGTTCAAAGTGCTGACAAACGATATGTGTCAACTACGAAATGTCAGTTCAAAGTGCTGACAAACGATATGTGTCAACTATCAAATGTCAGTTCAAAGTGCTGACAAACGGTATGTGTCAGCTATAAAATGTTAGTTCAAAGTGCTGACAAACGTTGTGTGTCAACTATCAAATGTCAGTTCAAAGTGCTGACAAACGGTATGTGTCAACTATCAAATATCAGTTCAAAGTGCTGACAAACGGTATGTGTCAACTACGAAATGTCAGTTCAAAGTGCTGACAAACGTTATGTGTCAACTACGAAATGTCTGTTCAAAGTGCTGACAAACGTTATGTGTCAACTACGAAATGTCAGTTCAAACTGCTGATAAACATTATGTGTCAGCTACGAAATGTCAGTTCAAGTGCTGACAAACGTTGTGTCAACTACGAAACGTCAGTTCAAACTGCTGACAAACGTTGTGTATCAATTACGAAACGTCAGTTCAAGCTTCTGACAAACGTTGTGTCAACTACGAAACGTCAGTTCAAGCTTCTGACAAACGTTGTGTCAACTACGAAACGTCAGTTCAAGCTGCTGACAAACGTTGTGTATCAATTACGAAACGTCAGTTCAAGCTTCTGAAAACGTTGTGTCAACAACGAAACGTCAGTTCAAACTGCTGACAAACGTTGTGTGTCAATTACGAAACGTCAGTTCAAGCTGCTGACAAACGTTGTGTGTCAATTACGAAACGTCAGTTCAAGCTTCTGACAAACGTTGTGTCAACTACGAAACGTCAGTTCAAGCTTCTGACAAACGTTGTGTCAACTACGAAACGTCAGTTCAAACTGCTGACAAACGTTGTGTATCAATTACGAAACGTCAGTTCAAGCTTCTGAAAACGTTGTGTCAACAACGAAACGTCAGTTCAAACTGCTGACAAACGTTGTGTCAACTACGAAACGTCAGTTCAAGCTGCTGACAAACGTTGTATGTCAATTACGAAACGTCAGTTCAAGCTGCTGAAAACGTTGTGTCAACAACGAAACGTCAGTTCAAACTGCTGACAAACGTTGTGTCAACTACGAAACGTCAGTTCAAACTGCTGACTAACGTTGTGTGTCAACTACGAAACGTCAGTTCAAGTTGCTGACAAACGTTGTGTCAACTCTAAAACGTCAGTTCAAACTGCTGACTAACGTTGTGTGTCAACTATGAAATGTCAGTTAAAACTGCTGACAAACGTTGTGTCAACTACGAAACGTCAGTTCAAAGTGCTGACAAACGTTATGTGTCAACTACAAAACGTCAGTTCAAAGCGCTGACCAATATTATCTGCCAACTGAGAAATGTCAATTCATTTTCTCCTGTACAGCTCACGTTTCTATAAAGATTAATCAACAGGATTGCTTACTAAAACCACCATTAACCGAGATACTAGACAGAACCAGTACTAAAAAAATACGGCACTGCACTCCTTACCCACACGAAGATTAAGCCACCATACACATTTGTTACGTCAAGTGAATATACCAATTCATGTGTGGCTTTGTGACGGTAAAATAATCTTATCTAATATACAGTAACAAACCACGGGGCTAGTAAAAAGATTATGCGCTCGCACGTGATTCCAATACATCAAAGAAGTCCAAGCATATGAATCTGAGGCAGTTTGTTCCTTCAATATTGTTTCATCACGTGGAGAGCCATGTTGCTTACGACACCAGTACCGTATTAAATTACACAGAGATTTTGATATATCGGCATAATACTGTTATTGTTATTATCTCAGCTTATTGTTGGCGATGCTGCTCTATTACGGAAATACGCCCCAGGCTACGCTTCTGTTTGAGTCTCTAATTGATTGATAGCTTATTCTATTGCCACCCACTGAAATCAATAAAGCTTTACTTGCATGACTGTAGTAACTATAGAGACGGCAGTGTATGATTGCCGGATTATTGCTGCGCTCACTTCATAATCTCACTTTACGTTTCATACTGCTCGTGGTTCCACGGAATTTGACATCACCCGCAGTGTTCACGTGACCACTTATAAGCGCCAGATCTGGCAGGTTAAAATGAGGCACCCATACCGAGGCGACTGATATTACTTTATACTGTCTCAAACGAGGGAGTCCACGTTCTTCCAAAAGCTCAGCTGATCGGGGGTATTACATTACCACTAAAAGTGGCTGTCGTTCAAGTCAATTTGTTGCATTTAGGAGGTCTCAGTTGACTCAACACCATTACGAAGTAACAGACGCCCACTGTGCAGATAACCCTGGGGAGTATTAAACTCCATATGGACGAAATGGATCAATAATACCAAGTTCTACTCCTGGCCGCTCCACGGGAGTCAAATATATCGAAATATACATAGACGAAGTATGGGTGATAATACTTCATAGATTAGTGATAGCTTTCCTTGACAGACAACAGATCAAAATTATTTATAGTTAATTCGTTCGGGTTCACATGCCACTGTTGCCATGAGTAAACCACCTACACTTATAAGGAAATCCATAAAGTAATTTTTTTGAAACCAATGATGTTGAAATTCAATGTGATATGAAAATTTAATGATTCGCGAAACGTGAACCCGAGCTTAAGTATTCATGAAACGTCACACGGGGCTTAAGAGTGTTACGAAACGTCTTAAGTAAGACTTCAAACTTGATCTGGCTAAAGTCCCGAAATGTGAAGCAAAAATTAAATTAGTCTCGAAACGTGAACAGTAACTTGAGAAAGTCCAAACGTGAACTGTAACTTGAGAAAGTCCAAACGTGAACTGTAACTTTAGAAAGTCCAAACGTGAACTGTAACTTTAGAAAGTCCAAACATGAACTGTAACTTTAGAAAGTCTCTAAACTCCACTTTAAAATATCCACATAAAACCATTTATTGATTTTAAAAATAAAAGTAGAAAAGGTAGAAAATAAAACATTATTATTAATGTTAATTATTATGCTAAGTTCCAATGACTGATACAGTTTGTACCGACTTTTAGAGATCTCACACCTTCATAACCAGCATAACTAATGTTATTATTAATGTTAATTATTATGCTAAGTTGACACAGTTTGTACCGACTGTTAGAGATCTCACACCTTCATAACCAGCATAACTAATGTTATTATTAATGTTAATTATTATGCTAAGTTCCAATGACTGATACAGTTTGTACCGACTGTTAGAGATCTCACACCTTCATAACCAGCATAACTAATGTTATTATTAATGTTAATTATTATGCTAAGTTCCAATGACTGATACAGTTTGTACCGACTGTGAGAGATCTCACACCTTCATAACCAGCATAACTAATGTTATTATTAATGTTAATTATTATGCTAAGTTGATACAGTTTGTACCGACTGTTAGAGATCTCACACCTTCATAACCAGCATAACTAATGTTATTATTAATGTTAATTATTATGCTAAGTTGATACAGTTTGTACCGACTGTTAGAGATCTCACACCTTCCTAACCAGCATAACTAATGTTATTATTAATGTTAATTATTATGCTAAGTTCCAATGACTGATACAGTTTGTACCGACTGTTAGAGATCTCACACCTTCATAACCAGCATAACTAATGTTATTATTAATGTTAATTATTATGCTAAGTTCCAATGACTGATACAGTTTGTACCGACTGTTAGAGATCTCACACCTTCATAACCAGCATAACTAATGTTATTATTAATGTTAATTATTATGCTAAGTTGATACAGTTTGTACCGACTGTTAGAGATCTCACACCTTCATAACCAGCATAACTAATGTTATTATTAATGTTAATTATTATGCTAAGTTCCAATGACAGATACCGTTTGTACCGACTGTTAGAGATCTCACACCTTCATAACCAGCATAACTAATGTTATTATTAATGTTAATTATTATGCTAAGTTCCAATGACTGATACAGTTTGTACCGACTGTTAGAGACCTCAGACCTTTATAACCAGCATAACTAATGTTATTATTAATGTTAATTATTATGCTAAGTTGATACAGTTTGTACCGACTGTTAGAGATCTCACACCTTCATAACCAGCATAACTAATGTCAGTTCTATGTGTAAAAAGAGAATGAAACGATTCATAATGAGGAAGAATATATAAAGTGTGTACAAACCTACTTACTGTTCTTGTTAGTAAAGTTATAACATTAACTGGGAACATGGAACCTCAGGAAACGTTTGAAAAATAGGTGTTTGTGATTGAATTGCGTTAATTTTACAATAACATTGTGTAACAAAACGTTAATTTTACAACACTATGTAACAAAACGTTAATTTTACAATAATACTACGTAACAAAACGTTAATTTTACAATAACATTGTGTAACAAAACGTTAATTTTACAATAACACTATGTAACAAAACGTTTTACTTTTCTTGTTCCTGAACAAAAAGTGTTAGTTCCCAGTTGCTTATGCCTAAAGTAAATAAAAAAGACCTATTTTTCTCTTTAAACTTTGCTTTTGTGACCTGGAAGCGTATAAGGAAAACGTGATGGGAGACTATATTTGGGGGCTGATACGTTAAAGTGATTTACATTACAGTAGCAAATCTCGATAAAACTACTCACTTCTAAACATTTTTGTATAACTTTAGTGTAAATACATGTAAATTAATATAAATATGTTGTTTTATTCAGACCTTGTGTAAATGAAAATGTGCAAATTTGCCCGTGTTTACATAGAAAATATATTAATTTCTAAATTTCATTATCTTGCCCACAAAAGCAAATATTGAAGGGAATAATGGCCATTTTCTGTACTTTTACAACATAAACAATTAAGAAATAACACATACTATCCAGGAAAAAATTTGTGTTACATAATGTTATTTATTGAAAGTATTACTCACGTGTAAGCACTTCTTATGAACAAGAACACAATACTACTATAAGTTTATCTATCCACCTAGAAACAGTTTCTGAAGTGAAAGTAAAGTTTGAAAAGCCGAATAGTTACCGTGACAAAATGTTGGTCTGATCTACTTTAGTTCACATCCACGGGTATATCGGTGTACAGAAAGTTCAGCTGTGGTTTCAACAAGGAGTGTTTGTGTGACTTCTTCACATTGCTTTGCAGTCATGCTATAAAATCATTTGATGGATTTCGACTAAACAGAAGTTAAATTTAAAAAGAACACAAAGAGATTGATAATTTGTGGTAACTTCGATTCAGTAATTTAACCCAAGTTTCTGTGCGTTACACAAAGTTGCGTTTGTTAACTCTGAAATGGGTGTTTACAAATAGATTGACCAGATTGGGTTGGCGTCACTTAATAAATAACGGTATTTATTTTATTCGAATTTCGCAAAATACAAAACAACAACAACTTCTTTACTAAGAAAAAACAAAACGCTAATTACTTTTAAAACATTTTAAACTTTGTAAAAGGTGTTAAATATCCACATGTTCTCATATTTTCGATTCTAGCAATGCATTACTATTTGAAACTGCACTATTATTCTATTCACTGGAACTTCAGGCTTTACCTTATTATTTAAGTTTATGATTTCAGAAATCTACATATAGTTAAAAATATATTGTTTAACTAATCCTAAGTCCTCTAATCTATGTTGACGTCATCATCTATGTATGGATTGTTCAGCAGTACGTTACATGCATGACATACACAATAAATTAAGTTGTTTTAATTTAGATGTATTCAAGCAGTGACCAAAGCAAACTTCTTCCCGCTTCTTTCCATAACCCATTTAGCTAAAGTAAAATAACAGTGTTAATAGACACTAGAAACATCTATGACTGTAAATGTGAAACGTTTGCAAACATTGAATAATATATCTAGTGTTATAATTAACTGTTTGTTTGTTTTGAATTTCGCGCAAAGCTACACGAGGGATAGCCGTCCGTAATTTAGTAGTGTTAGACTAGAGGGAAGGCAACTAGTCACCACCACCCACCGCCAGCTCGTGAGCTACTCTTTTACCAACGAATATTGGGATTGACCATGACTTATAACGCCCCCACGGCTGAAAGGGCGAACATGTTTGGTGTGACGGGGATTTGAACTCGTGACCTTCAGATAACAAATCGAGCGCCCTAACCACCTGGCCAGGCCGGGATTATAATCAACAGAACGTCGTTGTTTCGAGATATCTTATCTAAGGTAAAATGTACCAAAAATTTAGATAATGTTATGTAAATTTAAAAAAAAATTCAAATTTTCAACTATACTAATTGAAGGTCAACAAAAACCAAATGGTTAATCGTAGCTCATAATTTAGGTATAATATCAAAACATGTATACGATTAACACCTGTTTGAAAAACACGTCGGTTCAAGAAATATTTAAAGAAATGAATAAAACCCCTATAAGCCGAACGCTATCGAAAGGTGGGTGGGCCTTTCTTCTTCAGGGGCGAATTGGGATTTGATTCATTTCTGAGCAAAACCTGTGATTTCCTTGTTTAAATATCTATAGCAATAGAAGCTTTAGTGTTATTTGTATCTCAAGACGGCTGCTATTAAAACTAAAACTGTTATTAAAATAAAGTAGAGAACAGCGTTTCGACCTTCCTAGGTCATCTTTAGGTTAACAAAGGGGTTAAATCTCATTTATTTTAACTCCTATGATCACGTCTTGTTAAACAAGTACCGGTAATTCATAAAACTGGTGCATATTTACAAAAGAACTGACTTGAGCAAATATTTGATGACCATCTTTCATTTACATAAGTGCGTTGTTTGAATTTTTAGTTCTACAATTATGTACAGTTCTATAAATTAAAACGATTGTGAAACCTCTCTTCATTGTTAAAGATCGTATTGCTACGTCCGATCATACTCTGTCTGGCAATTGTGCATCCTGACAATAATCCTATAGCGTTTAATTTGTTGTAAAAGTATACTTCTCCTTCCTAACACTGACTCATTTGTCCTTACATTAAATAACATCCACACTCATCTTGTTCTCCAGTTGGTTAAAGTGTGTGATAGTTGAATAGATATTTAATGGAAGCGGTGTTTGTGTAGATTATTTGTGTCTTTATTTCCAGGCAGAAATCGTTTTTGATCATGTTGTGTACTCTTTGTTTGAGAAACGTGGATAGAATTAGCCATTGAATTTTAAGGTCGTAGATTCTTGTGTGGTACTAAACGCAGCATTTTGCTTCCCACAACTGGGTTACGACTTGTTGCAAGACTCCTTCTACAAGGTCTTTATGCCCCAAGTTGATTTATAGTCCTTTCTTTCAAATGCCATAAAGTACGAAGTTTATCCCACTCCACGAAACTCTGCATGCTCTACTTAAACATAAATTTATTTTTTGTATACGAATATTTTGCTTTTGAAATAACTGTTACATAATTTTCTCAACAGCAATCAATTTTGTTATATCACATTACCCAAGAGGAAATTAAAGAATATGAAAATGTAGTTCTAATACATTCCGTCCCACTGCGACTTTGTTTCGGTTGTAGTTGCTGTGTGACTTGATGACTTTCATATTAGAGATTGTTTTAATATAATGTACTAAACCCTCTGAATTTGTTAACAAAATA
The DNA here is from genome assembly GCF_004210375.1 of Tachypleus tridentatus. NCBI lineage: Eukaryota > Metazoa > Arthropoda > Merostomata > Xiphosura > Limulidae > Tachypleus > Tachypleus tridentatus. Next base: position 155,206,646 of record NC_134832.1, on the reverse strand, counting down.
TTACATAAGAAAGAAATTCTAGATATTAATATAAGACTAGCTACTTAGATACCTTAACTAACAGTGGCTAGAGACTATCTTCTTAGTGTCTAAGTTATACTGTTTGAAAGTTTGCAGTTTAGGCGACTTACTTTTGAAAATTTCATAAACCTTGTCCTAACTGTTCAAAGACTATATTTAAAGTAACAGTATAAATATACGTACTGTGAGATCTTTGGTGCCAAAAAATTATTTTGGTTCTTAAATATGACACATAACGGTCATTTCTGTTTTACGATTATTAACTTTAATATATGATTTCGAGTTAGTTGAGAAAAGCATGTTGAACATTCTGTACATCCTGCCAGGTTATAATGGTATTGTATTAATTGAACATTCTGTACATCCTGCCAGGTTATAATGGTATTGTATTAATTGAGCGTTCTATACATCCTGCCAGGTTATAATGGTATTCTATTAATTGAACATTCTGTACATCCTTCCAGGTTAAAATGGTATTGTATTAACTGAACGTTCTGTATATCCTGCCAGGTTATAATGGCATTGTATTAATTGAACGTTCTATACATCCTGCCAGGTTATAATGGTATTGTATTAATTGAACGTTCTACATCCTGCCAGGTTGTAATGGTATTGTATTAATTGAACGTTCTATACATCCTGCCAGGTTATAATGGTATTGTATTAATTGAACATTCTGTACATCCTGCAAGGTTATAATGGCATTGTATTAATTGAACGTTCTATACGTCCTGCCAGGTTGTAATGGTATTGTATTAATTGAACGTTCTACACATCCTGCCAGGTTATAATGGTATTGTATTAATTGAACGTTCTTCACATCCTGCCAGGTTATAATGGCATTGTATTAATTGAACGTTCTATACATCCTGCCAGGTTGTAAAGGCATTGTATTAATTGAACGTTCTATACATCCTGCCAGGTTGTAAAGGCATTGTATTAATTGAACGTTCTATACATCCTGCCAGGTTGTAATGGCATTGTATTAACTGAATGTTCTATACATCCTGTTAGGTTATAATGATTTTGTATTGATTGAACTTCTGCACATCCTGCCAGGTTATAATGCTATTGTATTAACTGTACGTTCTATATTTCCTGCTAGATTATAATGGTATTGTATTAGTTGAGCGTTTTGTACATCCTGCTAGGTTATAATGGTCTTGTATTAACTGAACGTTCTGCACATTCTGCCAGATTATAATGGTCTTGTATTGACTGAACGTTCTATACGTCCTGGTTTGTTATAATGGTATTGTATTAATTGAACTTCTATACGTCCTGGTTTGTTATAATGGTATTGTATTAATTGAACTTCTATACGTCCTGGTTTGTTATAATGGTATTGTATTAATTGAACTTCTATACGTCCTGGTTTGTTATAATGGTATTGTATCAATTGAACTTCTATACGTCCTGGTTTGTTATAATGGTATTGTATTAATTGAACTTCTATAGGTCCTGGTTTGTTATAATGGTATTGTATTAATTGAACTTCTATACGTCCTGGTTTCTTATAATGGTACTGTATTAGTTGAACTTCTATACGTCCTGGTTCGTTACAATTGTATTGTAGTAACTGTACGGGATAGGATCGGTGTTCTAAAGTTCAAGTCAATGTTTATTAACAGTCTTTATATTAAGCTGATGATGCGGTATAAGAGTGAGAGTCAACCACGTTATTCAGTTCAAAAGCGGACAAATTGCTTGTAGAAGCTGGCTACCTTCCTTCTTGTTATTATTTAAAAATTATAAACGGATATATCTCTACCATTTCGGTCTATATCCTGGTCCTTCAACCTATGTATTAGGTTTAACTAGGTAATAACATTTAAACTTATTTTTCATTGTAAGCATGTTACCTTGAAAAGGTTACGTTTAGAATCTCGTATTTGTTTAGTTCTGGTCTATATATAAATGAACCTGTTATAATTGTTAACTGTATGTTTTTTGGTTTGTTTGTTTTTTGTCCTAGAGGCTCAGCGGGAAGCGTAATAGCTCACTTCGCTAAAAATCGTTTCAATATTTGTTATGAGCATAGCACAGATATATCCTTGGTTCACCGTAGGCATAGCAATAAATTTACGTTCTTACCATGCTAAAATTCGAGGTTCAATTACCGGCGATGGATACAGCAAGCAGCTCAACGTGGTCACACTGGAAAACAAACAAATAAAATTATATGTCGTATCGGCTCTTATTTCCAGGATGAAGAACTTAGCCTACTATATATTATACAATACCCACTCAATTAAAACACATGATCCAGTAATTAGTACACCGAGTAAAACGAAACCCATTCTTGGAAAATAGCTAAGCCTAACATATCATACAAATAGTTTTTAATAAGTTTTATTTTTATTTAACTTTTGGTTTTTACTATATAACAATTCCATACAATAAGTTTAATTCTGGGTAGAATTATATACAATTTAAATAAAACTCATTCAATTTTCTCGTTGTAGTGAATTCTTGTGTTTTATGTTTATACGTGAAGTAAAGCTGTTTCGTTTACCGAGACATTCTATACAGACATAAACTAATCAGTGTGAGAACCTCCTAAGCCTGCTGTCAATCTAAAGTTTATCCCATTGAAGAAGATCAAATAAGAAAATGAACAACTAGCATTATTTCCGATTGTTATTTTAAATATTTCAACTTAATATGTTCCAACATCAACTTATTTCCTTTCAATTTTTCAAGTCGCAGATGATATAAAAATGTTTGACAGGAGGAGGGCCATGGCCGCTAGTCTTATTGTATTACCCATTGCAATCCTTTCTAGCCTTCAGGCAGTTGTCATGACAGCCATTGTAGGGGTATGCTACAGCTTATAACAAAGAATCTTAATTTTTAACAAACAAAACGATCGAATATTTATGTTAGTTAGGAGGTAGAGATGGACAAAACATTGGAAGTTTTATTTTTTCGACCCCCTAGTGACAAGAGATGACATGACAACAATTACATTTTGATTAAAATGTTTAATAAAAATGGCGTCTTGGAAATTTTTCTGAACCTTTCTTGCTCTCAGCTGGAGATTCTCACGATGATATGAAGTCTTCCTACGGTTGTCAGTCAAACACACATAACTACAGACACGTGTGAGCCTCAGACATTCAAAGCAACTCACTAACAATGTAGGGTTCGGTTCTTAACAAATTTTTTTTGCAAACTTACAAGTAGAGAAGAAACTAGCAATTGCTTCACGTTTTTGTAGTTATGAAGTTACCATTATGGAGTACGTACATCAGGCCTGTGATTTACTGTACACAGCTACTAGTTAAACATCTGTTGCCACTTGATATTGCTTTTGACAACACATCACATCTTCTGCGATAAATACATGTAATCATATACATATAGAATGTTTTGTTACAATAGTCCTAATCTTACATGTGAGATGAACCGATTAACTAAAAACAAATTTATATATTTCTTACCTTCTCACATTAAGCTCCAAGACTTTTAATTTGTATTGAAGTAACAATAAAATCGTCGATACTTACAAACGATGTTTCATTTTGTTTCTAATAAATTGTTATTCTGCATAAATATCATAAGTAGGCTTAAGTTGAAAAAATGCTGTCAAATTTAGAACAGTTTCCAGTTGAATTTAACTACTACATGTCTCATATGGCCACAAATACTGTCTTATGAAGAACCATTGAATTATTTTATATCATTGGTAAGCCTGATGGCTCATTACGGTAGGACTATCAATTAGTGATTCAGCCGGTTACTAGGGTAGGACTATCAATTAGTGATTCAGCCGGTTACCTAGAGTAGGACTATAAATAGTGATTCAAGCCGGTTACCTAGGGTAGGACTATAAATAATGATTCAGCTGGTAACCTAGGGCAGGACTATCAATTAGTGATTCAGATGGTTACCTAGGGAATGACTATCCATTAGTGATTCAGCCGGTTACCTAGGGTAGGACTATCAATTGGTGATTTAACCGGTTACCTAAGACAGGACTATCAATTAGTGATTTAGCCGGTTACCTAGGGTAGGACTATAAATAATGAATCAGCTGTTAACCTAGGGTAGGACTATCAATTAGTGATTCAGCCGGTTACCTAATGTAGGACTATCAATTAATGATTCAGCCGGTTACCTTGAGTAGGACTATCAATTAGTGATTCAGCCGGTTACCTAGGGTAAGACTATCAATTAGTGATCCAGCCAGTAACCTAATGTAGGACTATCAATTAGTGATTCAGCCGGTTACCTAGAGTAGGACTATAAATAGTGATTCAGCCGGTTACCTAGAGTAGGACTATCAATTAGTGATTCAGTCGGTTACCTAAGATACGACTATCAATTAGTGATTCAGATGGTTACCTAGAGTAGGACTATCAATTAGTGATTCAGTCGGTTACCTAAGATACGACTATCAATTAGTGATTCAAATGGTTACCTAGGGTAGGACTATAAATAGTGATTCAGCTGGTAACCTAGGATAGGACTATCAATTAGTGATTCAGCCGGTTACCTACAGTAGGACTATCAATTTGTGATTCAGCTGGTTACCTAGGGTAGGACTATCAATTAGTGATTCAGATTGTTACCTAGGGTAGGACTATCAATTAGTGATTCAGCCAGTTACCTAATGTAGGACTATCAATTAATGATTCAGCCGGTTACCTAGAGTAGGACTATCAATTAGTGATTTAGCCGGTTACCTAGGGTAGGACTATCAATTAGTGATTCAGATGGTTACCTAGGGTAGAACTATCAATTAGTGATTCAGCCAGTTACCTAATGTAGGACTATCAATTAATGATTCAGCCGGTTACCCAGAGTAGGACTATCAATTAGTGATTCAGTCGGTTACCTAAGATACGACTATCAATTAGTGATTCAGATGGTTACCTAGAGTAGGACTATCAATTAGTGATTCAGTCGGTTACCTAAGATACGACTATCAATTAGTGATTCAAATGGTTACCTAGGGTAGGACTATAAATAATGATTCAGCTGTTAACCTAGGGTAGGACTATCAATTAGTGATTCAGCTGTTAACCTAGGGTAGGACTATCAATTAGTGATTCAGCCGGTTACCTAGGGTAGGACTATCAATTAATGATTCAGATGGTTACCTAGAGTAGGACTATCAATTAGTGATTCAGCCAGTTACCTAATGTAGGACTATCAATTAATGATTCAGCCAGTTACCTAGAGTAGGACTATCAATTAGTGATTCAGCCTGTTACCTAGAGTAGGACTATAAATAGTGATTCAGCCGGTTACCTAGAGTAGGACTATCAATTAGTGATTCAGTCGGTTACCTATAGTAGGACTATAAATAGTGATTCAGACGGTTACCTAGGGTAGGACTTTCAATTATTAATTTAGCCGTTTACTTAGGGTAGGTCTAGGAATCAGTAATTCTTCTCCCGTTTCTTTTTATCTCAAGGATTTGAACTTAATTATTTTATGACGTTACCAGCAATAAAAGAAATAGTTTAGCTGGTTCTACTTATTAGCGTTTTCGCGCGCGGCGTTGAGATTCCACGTGCTTCCTGTTGCAGAGAATTTGAAACTAAACACTAAATATATAAGTATTAGCACTTCTATAGTGCAGTTACAACCCAGAAGAGTTTATTTTTTCAACATAACAAGTTCATTCCAATGGAAAACCACTTTGTCAGACTATGTACGGTTACAAATGTCAAGGTCAGGAATTACGTCATCATAACGTTACCTGTATAGTTTTGTTAGGTCACAGTGCGGTTTCTGAAACACGAGGAAAAATTTGCATGAATATTTGTTTCTAGGAGAAAAGAGTTCTGGTATTGATGTTATTACACGCATCCCTGAATGATTTATGATATATTAAGCTAATGTGGTAATCCAAAAGTATGAAAATATTATAATTTTCTTCCTTTATTATCGCTTACACGTACACAGCATAATAACACGGGATTAAGTGCTTATACAAGCTTTTATAAACTGAAGGAAGTGATAGCATGTTTGTGACAGAGACACTGTTTTAGAATTATTTGCCATTTACGTGTACTGAATTGTCCGATGAGATTACGACTGTACTAAAATAGCTTCTACAGCACATATGACAAACCTAAAAAAAACATGAAACGTATTTGTTGAAAGACTAACTTGTTAAATGAGTTAAAGACCTCCATACTTCGAAATGATGTAGATATTTACAATTAACAATTTTCTCCCTGAGGGTGCAAGTTATTCTGATGTTCAGTTAATATCCGTTTTGTATCTAAAGTATACATTTCTTCTCATACTAACCATTTAATTCTAATTCACACAATAATGAAAAGACAATAGCAGTATTCACTCAATCTATGCTAAATCTATATAATTATCTCACAGACGTAGTCCACACTTTCGCGGAATGTAACGTTTTTCAAACTGTTCTTCAGCTATTGTTAAGCCTTCAATATAATGTTATAAATTATTGAAAACCTAGACAAACATACGACTAGTACCTGTTGATCCTGACTTGCTGCAGATGTAAAGCGCCTACTTCTAGACTGAATCAAGTACACACAGCTGTGTCATTAAATGTAGAAATAATTCGAAATAAGCGCACAAAGTGAGTCTATGTGGAATACTCGTTAAACAATGTCGTTTTAACTAAAAAGTATTACTTCACTATTGTCAAGCTATCCTCATCTGAAGAGAATCTGTAATCACATAAAATCTCATTTTCATACATATGCTTGACATATACAAATATAGTACAAATATTATGAATGAGGACTGGTGAAGGTATTGAACCATGGATTTCAAACATTATAGGGACCTAGTTAAATACGTTGACTATGAAGAGAAAAGGAAAATGTGAAGGAAATGGTTTTAGGGTTAACTTGGGATGACAAAAACTAAATGGAATAACCAGTGACTTTTCTAGGTGTTCACATAAAGCTTAACTGATTGTTTGCCAATTCCAATAGAAATCAGTAAGGGGCCTTAACTCTCCACCACAGACAAGCCAATCATGAAAACCTGATTACAAAGGTATATTTAGTGTACCCACCAAGTCCTCTTGGACACTAATGATTATTTAAATGAAACTTTAAGGAATACAAGGTGCACAATTATACACCAATGCGTTATCGTTTTTGAAAGGACAACTGTTTCAAGAAAGTCTGATAAAACTGTGCTGTCTAGTTGCATCCAGTCACTTGCTGGTTTCTAACAGAGTTTCCTTACCTAGTTTTGAAGCAGATAAATATACGAGCTAAAATCCACATAAAGCACCTTAAAGCCTAACCCAAGAAATAAAATCATAAAGTCTTAGTTGAATTGTGATCTTCCACAAAACATAAGAGTAGAGTATTTGAGTGGTCTGGAGGTAGACCTAGAAGATACAACGAAACCAAAGTCATGGCTATAAGAAGGCTATGTCAGCTTTTAATTTGAAGATGAATTTATACCATCTTCAACAGAATAATGCTAGTAGGATCAGTGTTTGTGATTAATGAATAATTGGTAGTTATCCTAGTAATTTATTTGATAATGATAAATAGCTAATATTTCCTCAAATCAAAGTAATTGGTCAGTGGAAGCTAGTAACAATTAGAAACAGTGGTCTCAGTCTAACCGAGGACGTTAACATGAAATAACCAAATAATCTTTAGTACTACTGCAAGTTACTTTGCACGAATTGTGGATGAGAGATTGATGTAACCAGGATTGATGTCTAATTTCATGGAAAGGTAATGTCAACAAGAAAACAGTAAAAAACTGCAGTAAAACATGTAAAACTGTTTTAATTATCTAACCAGTTAGGCTGATTCACTAAAAAACTACAGTAAAACATGTAAAACTGTTTTATTTATCTAACCAGTTAAGCTGATTCACTAAAAAACTACAGTAAAACATGTAAAACTGTTTTATTTATCTAACCAGTTAGGCTGATTCACTAAAAAACTATAGTAAAACATGTAAAACTGTTTTATTTATCTAACCAGTTAGGCTGATTCACTAAAAAACTATAGTAAAACATGTAAAACTGTTTTATTTATCTAACCAGTTAGGCTGATTCACTAAAAAACTACAGTAAAACATGTAAAACTGTTTTATTTATCTAACCAGTTTGGCTGATTCACTAAAAAACTATAGTAAAACATGTAAAACTGTTTTAATTATCTAACCAGTTAGGCTGATTCACTAAAAAACTACAGTAAAACATGTAAGACTTTTAAATTATCTAACCAGTTAGGCTGATTCACTAAAAAACTACAGTAAAACATGTAAGACTGTTTAAATTATCTAACCAGTTAGGCTGATTCACTAAAAAACTACAGTAAAACATGTAAAACTGTTTTATTTATCTAACCAGTTAGGCTGATTCACTAAAAAACTATAGTAAAACATGTAAAACTGTTTTATTTATCTAACCAGTTAGGCTGATTCACTAAAAAACTACAGTAAAACATGTAAAACTGTTTTATTTATCTAACCAGTTAGGCTGATTCACTAAAAAACTATAGTAAAACATGTAAAACTGTTTTAATTATCTAACCAGTTAGGCTGATTCACTAAAAAACTACAGTAAAACATGTAAAACTGTTTTAATTATCTAACCAGTTAGGCTGATTCACTAAAAAACTACAGTAAAACATGTAAGACTGTTTTAATTATCTAACCAGTTAGGCTGATTCACTAAAAAACTACAGTAAAACATGTAAGACTGTTTTAATTATCTAACCAGTTAGGCTGATTCACTAAAAAACTACAGTAAAACATGTAAAACTGTTTTATTTATCTAACCAGTTAGGCTGATTCACTAAAAAACTATAGTAAAACATGTAAGATTGTTTTAATTACCTAACCAGTTAAGCTAATTCACTAAAAAACTATAGTAAAACATGTAAGACTGTTTTAATTACCTAACCAGTTAGTCTGATTCACTAAAAAACTATAGTAAAACATGTAAGATTGTTTTAATTACCTAACCAGTTAAGCTAATTCACTAAAAAACTATAGTAAAACATGTAAGACTGTTTTAATTACCTAACCAGTTAGGCTGATTCACTAAAAAACTACAGTAAAACATGTAAGACTGTTTTAATTATCTAACCAGTTAGGCTGATTCACCAAAAAACTATACTAAAACATGTAAGACTGTTTTAATTACCTAACCAGTTAGGCTAATTCACTAAAAAACTATAGTAAAACATGTAAGACTGTTTTAATTACCTAACCAGTTAGGCTGATTCATCAAAAAACTATAGTAAAACATGTAAAACTGTTTTAATTACCTAACCAGTTTGGCTGATTTTTCTCATCATTTCCACTTAAGAGAGCTGCACGATTTTCTTTTCAGGAAAGATTGTAGTTAATAGTAAATTATATATAGTCGTGTTATGGGTACTAATCTGATCGTGTTGCTGTTTTTATGAGTATAGATGTAGTAAAGCACTGAAATTGGTAAAGATAGAGAACAGAACAATCCTTTTATTCCTCTGATGGATTAATGGACTATATAAATACGTGACAAAAGAGAGAGACCCGTGGCCTAAGGGTGACATTGGTATGGAAACTAAATTCTTTGTGGTCAGGTTATTTACAACCTGCAAACTTGCTCATCTTTAATATTTGAAGTACAAAGTTTTGCCCATGACTGATATGTGTTGAAGTCACTGATTTTGTTCTTGGTAAAACTTTATAATTGTTCGTACCTCGTTCCACCTCACTTGAAATGATTTAAACTTCCAGATAAATCGCCCCTTATCCTTCTACAGAATAAACTGACAATAAATGTTATTCAGGTAGACCTGCCATTTCACCAGAAGAGCTGTGATGGAGGATAGCACTATTGCAAAAACGCCATAAAATTAGTACTAACCAAATAAAAATCCATCAAAATCAGCATTCGTAAAAGTGAGGAATATTAGTAATTACCAACTTTCAATGGAGTATTCATATCAGAAGATGTTTACCTGGTTTTGGACTCCAACTTACCATCCACATTTTGAGAGGCGGCTATAACAGAAGGTCAACGTACTTAAAAAAAAATAACTTAAATATAGTAACATATATAATAGAACCATGTCAGAGATTGGGCATAATTGGTATCGGGTTTCACGTTGCCAACATCGAAGGAAGAAGTCATGCCAAAAGAACAAAGTGAAGAAAGAAAATGTTAGAAAGTTTTAAACATAGCAAGTATGTTATCAAATCAAATGGTTCTGGACTTTGTCATCAACGTCTAAACACAAATTTATTTTGATATTTAAACTCCAGTTGAATTTGACATATTACTCGAAATTGTTAAGTTAACGCTTAATGTCTGTAGTTTACCACAAGATATTTCGTAGTAATAGTTAAATTTAATATGAATGTATATTGATTTTGCTGAATTATTAGAATTGTGGTTAAAGTATATTTATTATACAACTTCTTGACTGATATTGGATTTGGGGTAAATCGTTGAGTCAGTGTATTATTTAGTTTTCGTCTTCTCATTACTTATAGGTGATGCTGTCTTTACTAAAGTCAGCATATGGAAAACGTTAGCTAACACTACAAAATGCAGTGTGCAACTTGATTGTAGGAGACACTAAATTTCAACACTTCTGCACCCTGTATGGTAGCCAGTAATTTAATCTCTCGAGACGCATAAAGAGGAATATCATAGTAAATTAGTGACAAACTAATGGTCATGAAGACGACCTAAGAAGGTCAAAACGTTGTTCTGTAATTTTTATTACAGTTTTAATAGCTATACCAGTCGTCTTGAGAAACCTAAGCTTAAATCATGTAGGAGGTGTGTTGAAGTCATTTATCTATTTTTATTAAAAATAGATAGACTTGTGTAATCATAAAAAGATTTGTCATAATCTGTTAATGTGCGAACAATTAATTTTAAAGAATCAATTTTTAATATCGATTAGTTCAGTTTTCTGCTCTGATTTCTAAAATACTAAAAAGTTATTTTTTTACATACGTTCAAAATTAAACCAGTTTCACAGCATTATCTGGTTTTAAAACTCTTTATTTAATTACGCAGGAAAATAATTAATTTAAAGCTGTCCAAAAACTCAGAGGACGTACTTAACCGGGTGGTTAAGGTACTCGACTCGTAATCTGAGGGTCGCGGTTTCGAATCCCAGTCACACCAAACATGCTTGCCCTTTCAGCCGTGGGGCATTATAATGTTACGGTCAGTCTCACTATTCATTGGTAAAAGAGAACCTTAAGAGTTGGTGGTGGGTGGTGATGGCTAGTTGCTTTTCCTCTAGTCTTACACTACCAAATTAGAGATGGCTAACGCAGATAGCCCTCGTCTAGTTTTGCTTAATTTTTGCAGGATATAAATTCCAGAATGTATTATTTGATTGGTTTTTAGTGTTGGAGTGAGAAATGTTGTAATTAATTTTAAGATTACCTCGGTTCTTACCAATTTATACTGATGATTTACATGTTGTAATTAATTTTAAGATTACCTTGGTTCTTACCAATTTATACTGATGATTTACATGTTGTAATTAATTTTAAGATTACCTCGGTTCTTACCAATTTATACTGATGATTTACATGTTGTAATTAATTTTAAGATTACCTCGGTTCTTACCAATTTATACTGATGATTTACATGTTGTAATTAATTTTAAGATTACCTCGGTTCTTACCAATTTATACTGATGATTTACATGTTGTAATTAATTTTAAGATTACCTTGGTTCTTACCAATTTATACTGATGATTTACATGTTGTAATTAATTTTAAGATTACCTTGGTTCTTACCAATTTATACTGATGATTTACATGTTGTAATTAATTTTAAGATTACCTCGGTTCTTACCAATTTATACTGATGATTTACATGTTGTAATTAATTTTAAGATTACCTCGGTTCTTACCAATTTATACTGATGATTTACATGTTGTAATTAATTTTAAGATTACCTCAGTTCTTACCAATTTATACTGATGATTGACGTCCAGCTCCTCCATCCCAAACAATGTTTAATGTGTCATCTTCCAAAACCCAGATTCCTTCTCCATCCGTCATCAGGGTACAAATACCATTTTCTCCTTTAAAAGTTAAGTACTGTTAGTATGGGAAACCTACCGATAAATTCACAGATAACGGAATTATGAAATAAAGCTGAGCTAGCGTATTATTAAAGTAGGCTAAAATATAGGCGTTTATTAATGAATTTTTGTGAAGATTTTAGACGTGTTACTTTGCACGTGATAATAATAATTTCTGTTTTTGTGCCCGTTGCGGTCTTAATGGTGTTCATTTAATCTTTGAAATTAGCAATGGTCGTTGTCTACTGCACACGGCTTGCTTTGTTCGAGTGTGTATTATTTGTGTTATCTTTGTTTCGCTATACCTAGTCGGTTCGAAACTAACTGTCGACTCATTCTTATTCTTATCAAGTGAGACAGCCTAAATGAGATTCTGAAATTTAATTCGCAGCGCATTTAAAGGTATACAACTACGGCTGACTTCTAGGAGAAGATAGCATTGAAGTCAACCACGGAACCTCTGGAGCTACGAACCGAAATTTTCACGAGCGGAAATGAAGATGATACGGCAGTTAAAGATAAATTGTGCAGATAGAAGACAACTGCCTCACTTGAATCTCAAACCGAAATAGATCATTAGTCAGTTTTCGTCCTATCTTAATGATTATTGATTACAATACTGGCGGCTATTGTGACGTTCAGCCTTGCTAGTTCATGTAATGACTTTGTGATGGGTTGGCCTAAAAGCAGTAATAGAAACACCGATATCAAGTAATAACACTTAAAACTTACTGATGTCATTAGTACTGGGAGAAATGTTACCCCTTTCCACCTTTAACGACACAAAAATTATAAAAAAACGAACAATTTCACTTCACATCGGTAACTGTATTGAAAATTAAGAACAACATTAACCATTGGGAAGAAGTGACAAAAAGACATTTAACGACTCCATTATTGATTAGACACGCAAGACTAAATTAAAAAAGTATCGAGAAATCTCATATTTAACGATTATACCGACATAAACAGTTCCCTTAAAGTTCAGTAGTCATGAAGCAGCATTATTACGAACACAAAAAGAAAGATAATGAAGGTAAAAGGAAATGGTGCAATTTCGTTCCTAAATAACCAACATTAGGGGTAAGATAATGAGACACAGACATATATCCCCAACAATACACGTATATAAACAAAACTAAGTTGACTCTAGTGAATGCCATTTCGGGATAGTAATTATTAATATCTCTCTTTCTTTCTTTCTTTTTTTTTTAATTCTGTGTCACGGTTCTAGACGACTTTTTGTTGTTTCACAAGTAATTAGAAGCTCTCGGTGATTAGACCAACAACTATGTCCTTGAAGGACACATGGCTTCTATGTTTGTTTGTGGGTTAATTAACAAACAAATAGAAATATAAACATGATACTGTACGCGAGGAAAATAAAGACAACAACACGTACTAGTATGTATCGGATTATTCTGTCTCAAACCTAAACAACAGTATTAGTGGGATATTTAAAACAAGGTGACGACCGTATGAAAAGTCCATTTTCTAGCGAGTTTTAGACACCGTAAAAAACAAGATGAACATGCTATCCAGCATGCAGCTTTCAAATTACACCTTATACCTCTAAGGAAAAATTCTCCAACTTTATCAGAAGTGTCTTTAATTCTGATGAAAAAGTGTCTAAATTTATCAGAAGTGTCTATCTATCTCTGAGGAAAATGTTTGTGGCTTTATCACAAGAATTTTTTCCTTAACTTTTTGGGAGATTTATATTTTGTTTCCAGAATCACCCAAAGTGTGTTAATATCACGTGACTACATCCTACCTTTACTTTTGTGAATTTCCTTAAGACGTTATCACGATCCATACAACATTTTTATGTTACGCATCCTTTGCTTAAAATCATAATGGACAAATTAGTAGACATGTGAAACAAAAATCCAAAACCAAACCATAGTTAGCTATTTGTTTCTGAAATCTCACAGCAACGTTTGTGGTATTATACAACATGTATATAAAAATAATTCATACATTTTTTTGTATTTCATCGTACATCCAAACTGATCAGTCTGGTATTAAATATAAAAATAATTCATACATTTTTTGTGTATTTCATCGTACATCCAAACTGATCAGTCTGGTATTAAATATAAAAATAATTCATACATTTTTTGTGTATTTCATCGTACATCCAAACTGATCAGTCTGGTATTAAATATAAAAATAATTCATACATTTTTTGTGTATTTCATCGTACATCCAAACTGATCAGTCTGGTATTAAATATAAAAATAATTCATACATTTTTTGTGTATTTCATCGTACATCCAAACTGATCAGTCTGGTATTAAATATAAAAATAATTCATACATTTTTTGTGTATTTCATCGTACATCCAAACTGATCAGTCTGGTATTAAATATAAAAATAATTCATACATTTTTTGTGTATTTCATCGTACATCCAAACTGATCAGTCTGGTATTAAATATAAAAATAATTCATACATTTTTTGTGTATTTCATCGTACATCCAAACTGATCAGTCTGGTATTAAATATAAAAATAATTCATACATTTTTTGTGTATTTCATCGTACATCCAAACTGATCAGTCTGGTATTAAATATAAAAATAATTCATACATTTTTTGTGTATTTCATCGTACATCCAAACTGATCAGTCTGGTATTAAATATAAAAATAATTCATACATTTTTTGTGTATTTCATCGTACATCCAAACTGATCAGTCTGGTATTAAATATAAAAATAATTCATACATTTTTTGTGTATTTCATCGTACATCCAAACTGATCAGTCTGGTATTAAATATAAAAATAATTCATACATTTTTTGTGTATTTCATCGTACATCCAAACTGATCAGTCTGGTATTAAATATATATATATATTTGGCAGTAATCTTTTTTAAGATAAAACATAGTTATGAAATTTTATTCATCAAACATCCATGAGCTATGGTTCTAATGAACAAATTAAGAGGAAGGTGGGCAAAACACTGGAAGAGTTGTTTTTACAACGAGTTTAGCAATAAAGAAATATACGTTACCCTAGATTGAATATATGTATGAAACTAACAGTAAATAAATGTACTTAGCCTAGATTAAAGATGCTCAGGAAACTAGTACTAAAGAACTGTAGTCAACCTGGATCGACGTGTGAGGTAAACTAATGGTGGAAAATTAAGATTGGAAATGTATGGGAAACTAGTAGTAGAGAAATGAAGTTAGCCTGGATTGAAAATGTGTGGAAAACAGTAGTACAATAGTAAAGAAAGGTAGCTAACCCAGATTGAAGATATGTAAATTGTATTAACCTGTACTGAAAATCTGAAAGATTTAAAATGTGTAGTAATCAAACAATAACTAGCCATGATTTGAGATATGTAGCAAACTAGTGGTAGCGGAATGTTGTTAGCCTAGATTGAAGATGTGTAGGAAACTAGTGTCAAAGAAATGTGGCTAGCCTGGATTCACGATACTTAAATTCAGTTAACCTGGATTGATAATGAGAAGGAATATCGTAGTATCTGAATGTAGTTAGCTTAGATTAAATAACCTGATTTTAAGATACGTAGGATTTAAGATGTTAAGTAAGCTAATAGTAAAGAAATGTAGTTAGCCTGGACTTGAGTTATGCAGGAAACTAGAGGTATCGGAATGTTATTAGCCTGTGTTTGGAAATATGTAAATATAGTTAATCTGAGTTGAAGGTGTGTAGTAAACTAGTAAGCAGTGCAGATATGAAATTCACCTGGAGTGAAGATGTGCAGTAATCTTATGGTAACGGAATATAGTTACCCTGAATTGCACGTGTAGAAAATGACTAGTAAAAAAAAAAGGGTTGTTAGCCTGGATTGAAGATATGTAAATATAGCTAATATCAATAGAAGACGTGTAGCAAATTAGTAGAAAAAAAATATAGTTAGCCTTAACTGAAATTATATTAATGCAATTAGCCTGGACTGAAGATATTTAGAAAACTAGTGGTACAGAAATGCATTTAGTTAGCAATGACGATTTATAGGAAACTAGATGTAAATAATTGAATTTAGTCTGGATTCAAGACAAGTAGGAAACTGGTAGTACAGGAATGTTGATAGCATAGATTTAAGATATGTAAATATAGTTAAACTGAATTGAAAATGAGTAGGAAACTAGTAGTACAGGAATGTTGTTAGCCTGATTTAAAGATGTATATACTTATTTAGCCTGGATTGAAGATGTGTAGGAAACTAACAGTAAACAAATGTAGGTAGCCTGGATTGAAGATATGTTGGAAATTGGTAGTAGAGAACTGTAGTTGAGGAACTGAAACAAGTCCAAAACTAGAACCACGATTATTTAAGTTACTTACGTTTTAAAGTACACTTATACTTCTGTAGTTATTAATTTCATTCAGATTTTTAGAGTCTATTTACCATTTATCAAAATCATATAATACTCTAGGTTCGAGAAAATCATATTGTGTACATGTTCATGAAGTATTTATTAAATTCATTTGTGTTTATACGTATTAATGACGATTAATTACATGAACATATTATTATTCATGTTCATACGATATTCCCAACTGTATATATATTACACGTTTACGTTTTCAAACCTTTATCGGTGTGGGGATCTCTCTTAAATATAAAGAAAAAGAAGGAAAACTCCAGTATCTCTTTTCTTAAAATTATTTTGCTATTTTAAAAAACGGCCCAGGTTCAACAGAAAGTCATCAATTACGTTATTAACTAAGTGAACTGAATTCACGAATCTCAAAATGTGACAGGTTTGTTTTTGAAACGAGGCTAAACTAGACAGATTGAACGTCTCTTATTGTATAGTGGGGACGTTTTAAACACGGTTTATATTACAAGATTTCGCCCCGGGTGGTTTTACAAGGTGCTTATAAATAACATAATTTGTGTCTGCACACACAGTACGCGTGTAGTCTGAGAGTTTTTATTTTTTTTTACTAGCATATCCACTGAACACAGAGGGCGCATGTATATATATATGGAGAAAGATACCATAGATTATGCACTGAAGAACGGTATATTTGAAGACTTAATAAAACGTGACTCTGTAGGTGTTCTTCGTGGAAAGACACGTTTCATTTTAAGTCCACCACTATTATACTTCACTAAGCTAAATAATTAGCCTACCAGTGCATTAGAAAAGTAGAGGACGGGGTATCTAGGTGGAAATCAGACCTACAGGCGATTCGTCGTGACTGCTGATCGGCCCGTTAATAATGATAAATGGGCGTGCTGTAAATTTTTAAGATATAAAATGAGAGATAACTTTGTTGTGGATGCAACGCCAACTTAAACGTTGCGCTTAATGTCATATTTTCTATACGATCATGATGAAAATTTCAAGTAAAACGGAAAATGTCATTGTAACTGGTTATATTTACATATTATAAATACTTTGCACTATAACAGAAGTGTTACATTTACTACAAAAACGATGTTAGGAAATACTTCTCTGCACGATGGTCGACAAATGTACAAATTTGTGAACTTTCTTACCTTTCAGAATTTTTCACTATCTGAAACACCAACAATGTGTTTTGCTATTAAAGAGTTTGAGAATGCGCGCTAGTCTGTATAAATGAACCAATTGTTAAAGAAGTGCTTCGATAATAATATATTATTAGTTGAAGTAACAGAGACCTGATTTCACTGACGAGTTACAGCACACATACAAAAATAAAGTTAATTTTTCCAAAGCTATTCAACTGATCCCGACGTCATGGTAATTAGGGCCATGTTAATTATTTTGAAGGATATGTTTACATCTCTCTAGTTAATAAATTGTTTAAAAAGTATATTTTAATATCATATGTTTAAGGCCACATTGCGGTTTGTTTGCTTGTTGTTGTTTTTTTATTCTCTACCAGCCTAACACATATTGGGTTTCTAAGGAGTTTAGAAGCTTGTCTATTTAATGGAACCAAACATTCACATCAAACTTAACACTGGTCCTTCTAACCACACTTCTAAACTGTGTATTATCACTGAAATTAAAACTAAAAATGTAGTCAGATTTATGGTAGGGCATGCATGACCAAACAACCGCAATAAAAGAAATTTAAGTTTGTTCTGTCAACAAGAATAATCAGGTGTAATTCAAACTAATTTGGAGTGGTGTAAAATTTAAATATTACATTAGGCATAATTTATTCAAATAACAAACAAACAAACTCTAATCCGAAACTAATTAAAAGATAAATATCATATTAAACCTAATTTAGCTTCTTAAAAACCCCTGTTCCGTAGCCAACTGAAAGATAAAATACCGTATTAAGCCTAATTTATTTAAAAACCTCTGCTGCGTAGCTAACTAAAGATAAATACCGTATTAAGCCTAATTTATTTAAGCCTTTTGAAGAGTTGCTTTGATTTTTATTTGTGTGAAAAATTTTCTGTAACTACTGATATAAGGATATAGTAATCATCTAAAATATTAAAAAAGCAATATGATATTAATCATAGACGTTATACTATGCCACTACTTGATGACGACGTCATAGAAATACGCTATTACGTGATGTGTTGAAGAAACATTTCTTTGACAAAGCTTTAACTGCCCAAGAAAATAACAGGTTCGTTTGTTCGTTAAGTATAATTACAAAATTCTAATTCGATAATTTACCCAATAACAGGTTCATCTTTTCGTTAAGTATAATTACAAAGTTCTAATTCAAGAATATGCCCATTAACTGGTTCATATGTTCGTTAAGTGTGATTACAATAGTGTAATTCGGATGTTACTCAACTGTACATTTTCTGTCAAGCTAAAACTAGTATAAACGTAACAAGGACATATCGACAATTCGTCACATACACACATAACTATTCAAAAAGAAATATAAATAGATCGTACAAAATGCACCTAATCACATGACAAGGACATATCAATAGCTCATTAGACACAGTAATCATACATACGGAAATATAAATAGGTCATGAGACATGCACCTAATTACATGACAAGGACATATCAATAGCTCATTAGACACAGTAATCATACATACGGAAATATAAATAGGTCATGAGACATGCACCTAATTACATGACAAGGACATATCAATAGCTCATTAGGCACAGTAATCATACATACGGAAATATAAATAGGTCATGAGACATGCACCTAATTACATTACAAGGACATATCAATAGCTCATTAGGCACAGTAATCATACATACGGAAATATAAATAGGTCATGAGACATGCACCTAATTACATGACAAGGACATATCAATAGCTCATTAGGCACAGTAATCATACATACGGAAATATAAATAGGTCATGAGACATGCACCTAATTACATGACAAGGACATATCAATAGCTCATTAGGCACAGTAATCATACATACGGAAATATAAATAGGTCATGAGACATGCACCTAATTACATGACAAGGACATATCAATAGCTTATTAGGCACAGTAATCATACATACGGAAATATAAATAGGTCATGAGACATGCACCTAATTACATGACAAGGACATATCAATAGCTTATTAGGCACAGTAATCATACATACGGAAATATAAATAGGTCATGAGACATGCACCTAATTACATAACTAATATATATATTAATAGCTCATCAGACACACGCATAAGTATACACCTGACAATATAAATAACTCATTAAGCGGGTGTGTCATTACTCAGTGTAAAATTTGAAATATCAATGTATTAAGGTGGATGGACATAAAACCACTATACACTAAAAAAGGAATAACAGGAAAACAGTATTGCACTAAATATGACCTTACCATCAACTTCATCTGTTTTTCTTTATTTGATACCATGTGTTTTACGTCTATTTTTGTTGCTTCACTCAACATCAGACCTTATCAACTATGTTGTAACAACTTATATAAATGTATTTACGAACAGCATAATTTTTCATAGTGTGTTTAAAACAATTAAAAGTGTTGGTTAGATTTACGACACCACGATCAGTTGCTTCTGTCGTAAACAACGTAGAAATGTTCAACACTTTCAATCGTATGTAAATAATGAATCTAGTCGACAAAAGTAGGCTTAAAGTTAAATGTAAACACTGATGGATATATTACGAATAATATAATAATATAGCGTGTTACTCGAGTTAGCCAAATAATTTCGTTATAATTGTAATACTTTATGTAAATAAGTTTGCAAATACCAGTCATCTCGGTTCACAGTTCTCATAAAAAACAAATGACTAATCAGCGATAACAAATTTATGTTTTACTCTACGTTAACTGTATACTCGCCTTCCGAGGTGTCATTATTATTTACAGTAAATAATTAGCGAACTCACACTGGTGAGTTTAAGTTTAATCTGCCCTACCAAGTGACTTAAAATCGTAAGTTGTGGTGAAATTCAAATGCTGCTCGCTTAAAATATTTTACAATTCACATTAATACGTTACTTATAAAAAAGCTACAAGGTTCTTTTTTTTTTTTCAAGATAGCTGGCAGTTAAAAAACGTAATAAATTCGAACATTTTATCACAAAACATTAGACATCTGGAACGTGTTATGGTAGCCGTATTTTCGAATTAATGACTGTACACTAATCAGTAATAATTCTTTCTGTCCTAAAAATGTAACGTTAGTTGACTCGAAGACGTAATTAAAGCACTAAATGTCAGCTACATAGGCGGTAATACATGTTTATTTCAATGGTCTTTCGCTCTTTAATACTGCATAAACATCCACACTCGGAGGAGATCGTTTATTCTATTGGTGGAAACAGAACGATCATTTATAAAAGTGATAGGCTTAATGCATGGCCTAACTGCCTTTGACATTATGTTATGATGCGAGCTATTGAGTGAGATTTACCCAGTCCGCGGCCAGTGCGACTGATTCTCCCTACGTCTAAGTAGTCGACTATCATCGTTTTGACATTGACCGACTGGGCGACTAGCAAGCACTCGCAGTTATGGGTAACGAACTTAACGCTTCTTTGTAAACAGATATGTCTCGGCAGCCCGATAAGAATTATAGCTAAAGCAACTTAATCGTTAATTCAATCTACTGCTAGCGGGAACAATTCTTTCTGTGACAACCAGTCGGTAACGTATCATTAATTCATTACTAAACTCATTGCTACTCAATAGGCTTAGATAAACGGCGTAGAGTTGAAGCGGTCAGCTTCCTGCCCGTTATCTGAACTTCTCGTTCAATAGCGTACGGTGACCAATGAATGCGTCATGATTGGCTTTCGTGGTTATCATTCCCATATCTGCGACGGTTTTTCTCAGCTATACGGTTGTTAAAGAGAGTGTGCCTCTACGTTATATACCTCGTGTCTAGAGGGCACCAGATTACTGGGTACAACAATACGTTCGTTGATACACTATAGTCCGAAGTAACGTGTACAGTCAAACGAGAAACAGAAACTGCTCTGGAAACAACATACGAAGCACGTGACACATTAGTTCTCTAAAATATCAAAACTGCGAATATCAATTGTTATCGTTACTTATAAAACAAAAGCCAACAAGTATGATATTTATAGAAGCTCATGTAGGCTTAGCTTACAAGATGAATGAAATTACGAAGTTATTTTTGTCATTGCTACTGTATTACTTGAAAACTTGTTTGTTTTTTGAATTTCGCACAAAGCTACTCGAGGGCTATCTGTGCTAGCCGTCCCTAATTTAGCAGTGTGAGACTAGAGGGAAGGCAGCTAGTCATCACCACCCACCGCCAACTCTTGGGCTACTCTTTTACCAACGAATAGTGGGATTGACCGTAACATTATAACGCCCCCACGGCTGGGAGGGCGAGCATGTTTGGCGCGACCGGGATGCGAACCCGCGACTCTCAGATTACGAGTCGCACGCCTTAACACGCTTGGCCATGCCGGGCGTACTTGAAAACTTTCTCATCCGTGATAAAACTTATATCGTTGTGAATAATGTAAACAAATATAGGAACTTGTCGAAATTTTAATAAGCCTTTGATCGCCGATATATAGATATAACGGTATTGGAGCTTTATTATGTTATTAGAGCCCTTCTTGTCACAAACAGTCAGGTTCTATCTGACGACCGTACACTTTGGCGATAATCCCGCGTCACTCGTAAGGCTGTCTTGTTCTCACATTAATTTCTCCAGACTATTCATACCCTGCCTGATGTCACAAAACAATGGTTTCCCAGCAACCTTTTAAATTTGTAATTGCAGAATCTTCGTTTAGAATAACAAGAGCACCTACCTCGTTTTCCTGCGGCTTAATGTATAAAACGATAAAACAACAGGTACTACTGTAATATTAATCTTTGTGAGTGTATAATCTATTGGGATAATTTCTAGACAGAGATCCTTACTGATTATATCTCGGGCCACTATTTCAGACATGTAGACGGCTTTGGCACTGAGCGCTTGTGTTCGTGAATTCTCGTGAATAGCTGGAGTAAGACTCGTTGCAGGTCTCTTTTCTGGATTATTCTGGCGCTCCAAGATAATCCATATACCAATGTAATTAAGAACAAGTGATATCCTCATTTCAGGGATTTTAAATATTCGACCTGAACACATCTTTATAATTTGAGGATGGCTGATACATACATGCTATTCCCAAAGGTAATCGATTTTTGGTGAAATTACACTATTTATGTAACGACAAATATTGTAAAAATGTAGTTCTAATATATGTTGTTCCACCGAGGTCTTATAGCAGATGTGCTTTGTAAGTGATATACTGTTCTTTGTATTCTCTGTATTTCGGTGCGATAAATAGTTGTGGTATAATATTTATACAACCTAAGAAACAGTTTATATACAGCTTCAAAGTTAACATATATACGGGAAAGTTAGATTTTTTTAATTCCCTTTATGAAGTATTAATTAAATCACTCACTTATCTCAATTAATTACTTCAAGTATCTGAAAACAATTTGATCAACAAACTTCAGCTACGTGTGGGTAGGACTATTTGATTCAAGGTTATGTATGTACAATTAGTTCTAGTTTAGGTAGAATCACCTGAACATGATGAATATACAACCACCTGAATTTAGAGTATCTCTACCACCTGAATCTAGTGTATCTCTACTACCTGACCCAGGTGCATGTTTACTACCTGAATCCAGTGTATCTCTACTACCTGACCCAGGTATATGTTTACTACCTAAATATAGTGTATCTCTACTACCAGAACGTGGTATATGTTTACTACCTGAATCTAGTGTATCTCTACTACCTGAACCTGGTATATGTTTACTACCTGAACCTGGTGTATGTTTACCACCTGAATCTAGTGTATGTTTACTACCTGAACCTGGTGTATCTTTACTACCTCATTCTGCTATATGTTTACTACCTGACCCAAGTACATTTTAACTCATGAATCTGGTGTACGTTTATCACCAGACCTTGGTGTATATTTACCTTCAAAACCTGATGTTTATTTACTACCTGAACCACCTGCACCTGGTATATGTTTACCACCTGAATCTGATTTCTTTTACTTTGTCATCCTGGTGTATGTTTATTACTTGGACCTTATTAATGTTTATTACCTGAACGTGGTATATGTTTACAACCTTATTATCGCATATGGTTACTATCTGAACCCACTGTCTGTTTATTACCTGAATATGGTGTACGTTTACTTACCTGATACTCGTATATATCTATTATCTTAATCTGGTACATATTTATTACCACAATCTGATGGATGTCTACTGCCTGAGCCTTGCGTATGTTTAACAAATAAACCTGGTATACATTTAGTACCTGAGTCTGGTGTATATTTACTTCTTGAACCTGGTATGTGTTTACTACCTGCCCCTCCTATATATTTATTACCTGATCCAGGTATAAATTTACTACCTGAACCTCGTTTATATCTACTGTCTAAACCTGGTGAATATTTAATTCCTGAGTTAAGTATATTTTACAAGTTGAACCTGGTATACGTTTACCAGCTGAACGTGATATATGTTTATTACCTGACTCAGGTATATTTTGCCTCCTGAACTTGGTGTATGTTTATCACCTGGTCCTTGTTTATGTTTACTCCCTGCACCTGGCATATGTTTATTACCTAAACCTGGTATATGTTTACCACCTGAACTTGGTGTATGCTTATTTCCTAAACATGGTACGGTTTAGTATCTGAACTTGGTGGTATGTTTATTACCTGAACCTGGTATATGTTTACCACTTGAATGTGATATATGTTTACTACCTAAACCTGATGTGTGTAGGACCATCGTAACCAGATGTGTTTAGTACTATCTGAGCATGGTGTATTTGTACGTCATGAATCTGATATATAATTACTACTTGAAACTGTTGTGCGTTTCTTACGTGAAAGTGTTATATCTTTACTACCTGAACCTGGCGTGTGTTTAATACCTGAACCTGGTGTGTGTTTAATACCTGAACCTGGTGTGTGTTTAATACTTGAACCTGCTGTTTGTTTATTACGTAATTTTGGTATATGTCTACTACCTTAACCTGATGTATATTTACTTTCTCAACCTGATGTATGTTTAATACCTCAACCTGTTATAAGTTTGCAATCTGACTCTGGTATATGTTTGGTACCTGAATTTGGTGTATATTCACTACCTCGAACTGGGTCATGTGTACCACCATATCCTGGTATATGTTTAGTACCTGAATTTGGTGTATATTCACTACCTCGAACTGGGTCATGTGTACCACCATATTCTGGTATATGTTTAGTACCTGAATTTGGTGTATATTCACTACCTGGAACTGGGTCATGTGTACCACCATATCCTGGTATATGTTTAGTACCTGAATTTGGTGTATATTCACTACCTCGAACTGGGTCATGTGTACCACCATATCCTGGTATATGTTTAATTTCTTCATCTACTATACGTTTACTTCCTGACTCTGGTAAATACCTATTACCTAAACACGTTACATGTTTACTACCGGAACCTGGTATCTGTTTACTACTTGAACCTGGTATCTGTTTACTACTTGAACCTGGTATCTATTTACTACTTGAACCTGGTATATGTTTACTACTGGAACCTGGTATCTATTTACTACTTGAACCTGGTATATGTTTACTACTGGAACCTGGTGTATATTTAGTACATAAAATTGGAGTATTGTTAATACCTGGACCTGGTATATGTTTACCACCTAAACCTAACATATGTTTACTACCTCAATATGGTGTATGTTTTTTTTTTTTTTTTCTGAACCCCGTTTATATTTATTATTTCATCCTTGTGCAGGTTTACTTCTCGAACTTGTTAAATGTTTAATATCTGATCCTAATGTATGTTTATTGGATAAACCTGCCATATCTTT
The DNA here is from genome assembly GCF_004210375.1 of Tachypleus tridentatus. NCBI lineage: Eukaryota > Metazoa > Arthropoda > Merostomata > Xiphosura > Limulidae > Tachypleus > Tachypleus tridentatus. Next base: position 155,181,321 of record NC_134832.1, on the reverse strand, counting down.
ACCGCTTCAACCTGATGCATGTTTACTACTTGAACTTCGTGTAAATAGGACCAGGTGTTTATAAAACCACCCGAACCTGGTGTTTGAATGACCATTTGAACCAAGTTTGTTTAGAAACACTTAAAACCGGTGTATGTATTTTACGAGAACCTAGTATGTGTCAACTACCTAATACTTGTATATTTAATACAACCTGAATCTGATATATGTTTACTACCTGACCCTTGTGTATATTTCTTACCTCAACCTGATGTATTTTAACAACCGCAACCTGGCATTTTTACTTTCTACACCTGGTTTATCTTTACTACCTGATCCCGTTATGTGTTTATTACTTCAGTTTGGTGCATATTTGCAGCCTGAACCTGATTAATATTTATTACCTGAACCTGGTGTATGTTTACTACCTCAATATGGTGTACGTTTAATTATCTGATACTCCTATATATCTACTACCTTAATCTGGTACATGTTTATTACCGTAATTTGATGAATGTTTACTACCTGAACCTTGTGTGTGTTTACCAAATAAACCTGGTATACATTTAGTACCCTAATCTGCTCTACGTTTAGTACCTAAACCTAGTATATATTTACTTCTTGAAACTGATATGTGTTTACTACGTGACTCTGGTACATTGTTTACCGCCTGAACCTAATATACGTTTACTATCTGAAACTAGTGTATGTTTATTACCTGAACTTGGTGTATGTTTTCCGTCTAAACCTGTTACATGTTTACTACTTCAACCTAGTGTATGCTACCTACCTGAACCTGGCTTATGTTTACTATCTGAAACTAGTGTATGCTTCCTACCTGAACTTGGTGTATGTTTACTATCTGAACCTGGTGTGTGTTTACTACCTGAACCTGGTGTGTATTTACTATCTGAACCTGGTGTATGGTTACTACCTGAACCTGGTGTGTGTTTACTACCTGAACCTGGTGTGTGTTTACTACCTGAACCTGGTGTGTGTTTACTATCTGAACCTGGTGCATGTTTACTACCTGATCCAGGTGTGTGTTTACTACCTGAACCTGGTGCGTGTTTTCTACCTGAACCTGGTGCGTGTTTACTACCTGAACCTGGTGTATGTTTACTACCTGAACCTGGTGTATGTTTACTACCTGAACCTGGTGTATGTTTACTACCTGAACCTGGTGTGTGTTTACTACCTGAACCTAGTGTGTGTTTACTACCTCAGCCTGGTTTATGTTTATTACCTAAACCTGGTGTGTGTTTACTACCTAAGCCTGGTGTATATTTACAATCTGACCCAGGTATAAATTTATCACCTGAACCTGTTGTATGCTTACTATCTCAACCTTGTGTATGTTTACAACCTAAACCTGTTGTGTATTTACTACCTCAGCCTGGTTTATGTTTATTACCTAAACCTGGTCTGTGTTCACTACCTAAGCCTGGTGCATATTTACTATCTGACCCAGGTATAAATTTAACACCTGAACCTGGTATTTGCTTGCCACCTGCACCTGATTACCTAAACCTACTACTTCAAAGTGTTGTGCATTTCCCACGTAAACGTTATATGTGTTTACCACCTGAACCTGCCTTTATTTACTACTTAATTTTGATATATGTTTACTACCTGAACCTGGTTCATATTTACTGCCTCAAAATGGTGTCTGTCTACTACCTTAACCGGGTGTATGTTTACTTCCTGAATCTTATATATGTTTAATACCTCTATCTATTATATGTTTGCAACCTGACCCTTGTATATGTTTTCAACATATAAGTTGAAATAAGTTTTTCACTTTTACCTGGTTTATGGTTAATACATGAAACTAGTATATGTTTACCCCCTGAATCTGTTATTTTTTTTACTATCTCAACCTGTGTTATGGTTATTATCTCAACCTGGTTTATGTCTGTTAACTGATCCTGGTAGATGTTTGCTACCTCAACCTGGTATATATTTATTACCCGATCCTGATATATGTTTATTATCAGATTCTTGATTGTTTTTACTACCCAAACCTTGTGTATGTATACAATCTTATTCTGGTATATTTCTACCACTTGAACCAGGTATATGTTTATTATCTGAACCTGGAGTGTTTTTCCTACATGAACCTGGTATATGTGTACCACCTTAACCAGGTATTTAATTATTAGCTGAACCCGGTGTATGTTTGCTACCTTGACCTGGTGTATTTTTACTAACTGAGCCTGGTGTATGTTTAGTATCTAAACCTGGTGTAAGTTTACTACTTGAACATGGTATATGTTTATCACCTAAATTTGTTATATGTTTGCTTACTAAACCTGGTATATATTTATTACTTCGACTTATTTATTGTTTACTACCTCAGTGTGGTGTATATTTGCTTCTTGAACTTCGTGTATGTTTACCACCTGAACAAGGTTTATGTCTACTACCTGAATCTGGTGTATGTTTACTTCCTAAGCCTGATTTATGTTTATTAACTGTACCTGATATAGGTTTACTATCAGAACCTGGTGTAGGTTTACCACCTGAACTTGATATATGTTTACTACTTGAACCTGCTGTAGGTTTACCATCTGAACCTTCTGTTCGTCTACTACCTGCACCTGCTATATGTTTACAACGTGATCCTGGTATATGTCTACCACCTTAACGAGGTATATATTTGCTACCTGAGCCTGTAGTATGTTTACTACCAGAATCTCGTGTTTGTTTACTACCTAAACCTGGTATATGTTATCTTATTGAAACTTGTGTGTATTTACTACCTAAACCTCATGTATTTTTCTACTTGAAGCGGATATATGTTTGCCACCTAAACCTGGTATATGTGTACTACCTGAGCCTGATATATATATTTATTACCTCAACTATATTTTTGTTTATACCTCAATCTGTTGACCACTTGAACCTACTATATGTTTAATTCACGAATATAGTATATGTTACTACCTGATCCTGGTATATTTTTACTAACTGAATATGGTATATGGTTTACTACCTGAACCTTGTATATATTTTGTACTTGAACCTGGTGTGTATTCAGTACATGATTCTGGTGTGTGTGTACTAAGTGAACCTGTGTATGATTACTATCTGATCCTACTGTAGGTTTACCATGCCAACCTGATATATATATTTATTACATGATTCTGGTATGTGTGTACTAAGTGAACCTGTGTATGATTACTATCTGATCCTACTGTATGTCTACCATGCCAACCTGATATATATATTTATTACATGATTCTGGTGTGTGTGTACTAAATGAACCTGTGTATGATTACTATCTGATCCTACTGTATGTCTACCATGCCAACCTGATATATATATTTATTACATGATTCTGGTGTGTGTGTACTAAGTGAACCTGTGTATGATTACTATCTGATCCTACTGTATATCTACCATGCCAACCTGATATATGTATTTATTACATAAGGCTGGTGTATGTTTACTCTATGATCCTTGTATATCTTTAATACGAAACTTGTTTATGACTACTACATGAACCTGGTATATATATATATGTATGAATTACCTGGACGTGTTATATATTTAGTACTTGAACTTCGTGGATGTTTATATGACGTAGGTATATGCTTACTTCCTAAATGTATTATATCTTTAGTACCTAAAGCTGGTGTACATTTGCAACCAGAACCTGGTGTATGTTTATTACCTTATCCATGTATATGTTTAGTATATGTTCATGGTATGTGTTTCACACTTGATCTTGGTATAGGTTTATCACCTGACCTTGGTGTATGTTTATTACCTTATCCATGTTCATGGTATGTGTTTCACACTTGATCCTGGTATATGTTTATCACTTGACCTTGGTGTGTTTTTATTACCTGAGCCTGAATTATGTTTAATAACTAAACAAGTTTTATTTTCCTTCATTTGTGCAGACGATGAATAATCAGAATAGATTCTCCTGAGAAAACACAACCGTCAAACTTTCTAGTAAAGTTTTTTTAATGTGTCAAACAATACGTTATCACTCTGACCTTGAATAACTACGTCGGTCTTTCAACTTCTAAAGTGTCATCTCATGAGATCAGCTTTAACATGTTTCTTGTAGCTACGAGCTAGGTATAATAATGATAGACAGAATAAGTGAGTCCTTTCACTCTTCTTCGTAGAGCGTGAAATTTAAGTTTTGAAATAAATGTTACCGGCTTCAAAAGTAAAAGTTTAATAACACGAGATTGTCTGAATTTACTGTTCTGAAGAAGAGATATACAAAGAAATTCGTTAACTCATATTTGTTTCATTGTCATTTTAACAATGAATTCTGATTGTGATTTGATTATGCTGGCTTCAGTCCATTACTGGTTATCGTAGTTTGCACAAAGTACGTCAATACAGTCTCCGAAGATTAATAGGTTTGAGTCTGTTATGACGCGATTTTCAACAAAGAAAACATTTCTGATTAAAAAAAAAATGAAATAAAAGTTTGCTTTCCTTGCAGATTTCTTGCCCTAGTGGTGAACTGTCCAAATTGCTCTAACATAATGTTCCCTTTATTTCTTGTTTTTTGTCTCAGTTGGCACCTTGAACATTTATAAGAAGGGATAAAAACATTTTTCATGATTTCGGTTGGCAGATGTCTCTTTTGATTAATGTTGACCTTTTTAAAGATGGAATTTGTTGCACTGCACAAACCATTGTAACTTACGTGTAGACCGGATTTCACTTAATGCGAAGAGAGATACCACGCGGGGTAGGGTCAGATTTTCCATTCTCGGACAATAATGATTCCGTTATAAGCCCATACGCCACGGGATATCTCGTTTCTATTATTGAAGAAACAACCAAGGAATAACAACAATAATACGAGAAACAACGAGAACTGGATGAAGTTGCGAGGTTCAGCTGGACTCTTTCGATGTATGAGGCTTGATCTGCTTAGGGACTGTCAACAAATTATGTTTAGTGATCTTTCTTCGTGTTTTCTTTTCTTAGAGATTAATTGGCATCTAGAGAAATGTTGAAAAGCAACTAACCTGTTCATGTTAAAATAATACCATCCGTCCAACACACATCTATCCATTTGGAATAACAATGTTGCTCTACCAAACCTCATCCGTTTAGTACAATAATATCTGGATTACGCATGGGAAGAACTTATACATTTAAAGTTATTGTATCTAGTTCACACAACCTGAAATTACAACGAAACCAATTCGATAGGAATTATAAAAGGAAACAGGACTGATAATTCCTCTTAATGTGTCATTGATTCCAAATTTGATACCTACTCTATATTATATAACACTTATATGTAAAAACGGCTCGTTTGGGTTGAGAAAATATTTTACGTAGAGGAGCAAACAACGTTTCGACCTTCTTCGGTCATCGTCAGGTTTACAAAGAAAGAAAGAGGTAACTGACCGGAAGCTGACCACATGTTTGAAAGGGGGTTGTGTAACTGAGTGTCGGAATGTAGAGGGCGGTGTTAGATGTTTGAATATATAATTTTATATTATTTATTATATTATTTTTAATATAGGTATAAAGGTCTTCCTTTGTATTGGTTTATTTTGGGTTTAAGTTGTTGTATAAGTAAGGCTTCTTTAATTTTGCGTTGCTTTATGTTTGTTTCTTTATTTAGTATACGAGTGTTTTCTATGGTTATGTTGTGTTTATTTGACTTGCAGTGTTCAAAAACGTGTGAAGATGAGTTTTTATGTTCTTTGAATCTGGTTTCCAATTTTCTACTTGTTTCTCCAATATAGAAGTCGTGGCAGTTATCACATTGTATTTTATAAATAATGTCGGTGTGGTGTTTGTCAGTGTAGTTTTTACATAGTATAGACCTCAGTTTTGTGCCTGGTTTTTGAATAAATTTGGTATTAACTGGAATGTCATATTTTGTTACTAGTTTTTGCCAAATGTTGGTTATTTGTTTGCTGATGTCAGGAATATATGGTATACAGCAGTATAACACAGACGAGATACATCTACTTAACAAAGGACTCAACTTCGCAATAGCACCTAGGTACATTCCAACCATAGAAATCAAAACATGTTTAGAAGACCTAGCCAAGAGACTTGTGATACTTTCTACAGAGAACAAAAACAAGGAAACAACCAAAAACAACCAACAGAAAGAAGAAAACTTAGATAATTTTATTGACATCCAACAGCCAAACTTCCCAGGTAAAATTACAAATTTATATTTTCCAGAAACAACTAAAAACAACATCTTAAACGATTTTTTCAAAGAATTTTCTCACAAAACCATCAACATAATTTCACAAAACAGAAAACTAAAAAAAACCTTACAAAAAGAGACTTTATCAGTTATCACATTGTATTTTGTAAATAATGTTGGTGTGGTGTTTGTCAGTGTAGTTTTTACATAGTATAGACCTCAGTTTTGTGCCTGGTTTTTGAATAAATTTGGTATTAACTGGAATGTCATATTTTGTTACTAATTTTTGCCAAATGTTGGTTACTTTTCTATTGATGTCGGGAATATATGGTATGCAGCAGTATATGGTTTCATGGTTTTTTGATTCGTGAGATATATTTACTTTTGTTAGTTGATTTTGCTTTCTGTCTAGGTATGTGTGTGTATAATGTTTTCTACGGTTTGTGGGGGAAACTTATTGATGTTGATGAAGTATTGTTTTATTTTATCTAATTCATCGTTAATTTTATCTGGTGAGCATAGTTTTATGGCTGTGTTTATTTGGTTTCTTAGTGTGCTGAGTTTTTGTTTTGTTTCATGTGCTATGTTCTAAGGAATGTATAGTCCAGTATGGGTGATTTTTTCGTGGATTTCTGTTTTAAATTGTGTATCGGTTCTTGTAATTTTGAGGTCAAGAAATGATGTTTGATTGCTTCCTTCTTGTTCACATGTGAAGTTGAAGTTGAGGTGTATAGAGTTAATGTGATTGAAAAAATTAAGTGTGTGTTCTGTAGATATAATACTATATTATTACAGCATCGAACATCATTTAGCCTAGCAAATTACAGGATTATCACGTTAGAAACATTTACAAATATACTTGTTTGTAAAAAAATTACCCCTGAAATAGAATTGTTGAAACTGTTGCTGGTAATGTTTTACCAGATTATTCTATAATATAGGAGCACTCTTATGAAATGATATAACATTATTACACATCAGCGGTAAGTTTATGGACATACAACTCTGAAATCAGGGCTTCGATTCCCAACAATGGACACACCTTTATGGTTTTGCTCTAAACGAAACAAATGTTAAAAACAATACAAAACTTAAAACTCCGGAATGTACCATTCTCTAAGAAGATGGTGAAACTAAAACTAAGAGCTTTATGCACAAAGAGTTGAGAAGGCAGCGATGTCAATCGTTTGTGTATTAGACTATACAAGTAGCAGTTACTATGTTAATGGATACAACACAACTCTCAGAAGAAGCTGTAAATATATGATAGGTGGAACATCAGTGTGCTTGTTTTTTTAATTTCGTGCAAAGCTACACGAGGGCAATCTACATTAGCCGCCCCTAGCTACACGAGGGCTATCTGCATTAGCCGTCCCTAGATACTCGAGGACTGTCTGCATTAGCTGTCCCTAGCTACACGAGGGCTATCTACATTAACCGTCCCTAATTTATTAGTGTAAGATTAGAAGGAAGGCAGCTAGTCATCACCACCCACCACCAACTCTTGGGCCATTCTTTTACCAACGAATAGTGTGATTGACCGTCACATAATAACGCCCCTACGGCTGAAGGGGCGAGCATATTTGGTGTGATAGGGATTCGAACAAGGGACCCTAGAATCACGAGTGGATTACTTTAGCCACCTGGCCATGCTGGACCACATCATTGTGATAGAGAGACTAACAGTAAAACAGCCAATACAAGTGACTTCGCAGAAACACAAAAGTCCTGAAACTTACAGGAATGACTAAATAGAGCAAGCAGTCTTTTGTGATGACGAAACCTCTTTCTCTGTTAACTCGAAGATGACCTAAGGAGATAGAAATGTTGTTCTGTACTTTATTTTAATCAAAGTGCTAATAGCCATACCAGCTATCTTGAGAATACATAGCAAGTAGTTTTATTTAAGTAATAACATCCTGAATCAGGAGAAACAAATAAATGTAAAAATACAAAACAAATAAAATATTTTGATACAGTAAAAACAATTTTGAAATGTTAACTGATATTTTTCAGCGCTTTGGATTTTCATAGTAATAATAGCTAAGTAGTCATACATAGCTAAGTATTCCCAAATATTACTACAAATTCTAATTAGACGACTTCAATGGCATTACACGTTACTATATCACTGATCCAATATGACATTAACAAATAAACACTGATCCGATATAACACTAACAAATAAACACTGGTCCGATTTAACACTAACAAATAAACACTGATCCGATATAACACTAACAAATAAACACTAATCCGATATAACACTAACAAATAAACACTAATCCGATATAACATTAACAAATAAACACTGATCCGATATAACACTAACAAATAAACACTGATCCGATATAACACTAACAAATAAACACTGATCCGATATAACACTAACAAATAAACACTGATCCGATATAACACTAACAAATAAACACTAACCGATATAACATTAACAAATAAACACTGATCCGATATAACACTAACAAATAAACACTGATCCGATATAACACTAACAAATAAACACTGGTCCAATATAACATTAACAAATAAATACTGATCCGATATAACACTAACAAATAAACACTAATCCAATATAACATTAACAAATAAACACTGATCTGATATAACATTAACAAATAAACACTGATCCGATATAATACTAACAAATAAACACTAATCCGATATAACACAAAAAAATAAAAATACTGATACTAAGGAGGTGTCTTAGTTCCTGGTTCCATACAAAAGAAACATTCAATAAATATATATTTTAGGGCCTAGTTCAGCGAACATGTAACATTCAGTTATCATGCCTCGAAGGTCCGTTTGTATTCATGACACAGGGAACACTCACAAGAGATGGATCTTCGATCATGATTCTTCAGATATGAAATTCTAACTGAAGATGTTCCTACCAACTCGATTTACCACATTAGGAAGAGTCACTGAAAAATATTGATTCAGAAAACAGTAATTAAAGATGTTTTGTAAGTCTGATTCATCACAAAGAAGAAAGTTGCAAAAGATGTATCTAAGGTCAAGCAAGACACAACATTGAAAAATAATTTATAAAAAAATGTATTTAAAATCCTGATTCATCACACAGTAGATATTCACTAAATATGTATATATAGGCCTAATTCTACATACAGGAGATGTTAAACATATATCAAATGTTCTAATTCATCACACAGGAAATATTCACTGAAGTCGTATATATAGTCCTAATTCTGCCTACGGTAGATACTCATTAAATATGTAAGAAATATACTAATTCATCACAGAGGAAATAGTAAGTAAACATGTATATATAGTTCTATTCCAAATATTAAAGATTTTTACTAAATATGTATCAAATGTTCTAATTCATCTCACAGGAAATATCCACCAAACACACATGTATAGTCCTAATTCTACATACAGGAGACATTTACTAAATTTGTATGATATGTTTAATTCATCACACAAGAAATAATCACTATAAATGGATATATATTCCAAATTCTACATACAGGAGACACGCACCAAATACGCATAAAATGTTGTAATTCATCACGCAGGACATATCCACCAAAGATGCACGTATAGTTTTAATTCTATTAGGTTGAGGAATAATTCGTGAGCGTTTTTAAATAATTTCATTCAAGCATTACATGCAAGACTATACAATACTTCAATGCATGAACACATTACACCCAAAACATTTATTATGATACTTTATTTCATGTAATACCTAGGTATATAGTATGCATTGTTGTAAACGAAATTGCAAGAAATTAAATGCGAAAAGCAGATGGTGTCGAAAATGCTCGATTTTGTCCACTTGACATTCCATTTAATGAGCTGTAATTGAAAGTAAAAATTAAAGACATATGAAAATCAAACACACCATCTATTAGAGCAAAAAATTATCTACCAAATGACATGAAATATTTTGCGAAAGCGTTTCATTTATGAATATATTTTGTTAACTTGAAAAAACGCTCACGAATTATTCCTCAACCCAATACATACAGGAAACCGTCTTTAAATATGTATGAAATATTCTAATTAATTAACAGGAAATTTCATTAAAGATGTATATATAGTCGTAAATCGACACACAAGAGACATACACTACATTTGTATGAAATGTTTTAATTCATCACACAGAATGTATCCACTAAAGTTACACGCTAAGTCCTGTTTTGATATATAGGAGACATATTAAAAATACTAATTCATCTCACAAGAAATATTCACTAAAGATAAATGTAAAGTCCTAATTCTATATAAAGGAGACACTTTCTAAAAGTATAAAATGTTCTTCCAATTCTTTGGTGCATTGATTAATACTAATTCTACACAGAGGAGACACAAATTGGTGTGAAATTTTGTAATTCATCTTACAGGAAATATTCACTAAAGATATATATATATATATATATAGTCCTAATTCTGTATACATGAGACACTTACTAAAGATGTATGGAATGTTCTAATTCATTACACAGGAAATATTCAATAAAGATGTATATAGAGTCCTAAATCAACATAAAGAAGACACTCAGTAAATATGTCTAAAATGTTCTAATTCATCAAACACGAAATATTCACTAATGATGCATGTATAGTATTAATTATACATACAGGAGGCACTCACTAACTATGTATATAGTGTTCTAATTCATGAAACAGGAAATATTTAATAAAGATTTATATATTGTCCTAATTCTACATACAGAAGATACTCACTGAATATTTATAAAAAGATCTAATTTATCACATAGGAAATATTCACTAAAGATGTATATATAGCACTAAAAATACTTACAGGAGATGCTCACTAAATATGTATGAAATGTTTTAATTCATCAGAAAAGAAATATTCATTAAAAATGCATTTATAGCCTAATTCTATATACAGGAGATACTCACTGATATTTTGAAATGATCTAATTAATGACATGAGAAATATTCACTAAAGATGTTTATACAGTCCTATTTCTATATACATGAGACACTCACTGATATTTATGAAATGATCTAATTAATGACATGGGAAATATTCAGTAAAGATTTTTATACAGTCCTATTTCTATATACATGAGACACTCACTGATATTTATGAAATGATCTAATTAATGACATGAGAAATATTCACTAAAGATGTTTATACAGTCCTATTTCTACATACATGAGACACTCACTGATATTTGTGAAATGATCTAATTAATGACATGGGAAATATTCACTAAAGATGTTTATACAGTCCTATTTCTATATACATGAGAAACACTGATATTTATGAAATGATCTAATTAATGACATGGGAAATATTCAAGGACTCTCTCCACGTACCATCGCTGGTGAGATTGGGCATAGTAAAACTGCTGTTGCAAATTTCTTAAAAGATCCTGAGGAGTACGGAACGAGAATTTTAAGTGGTCGGCTCAAGAAAACTTCGCCAGCGTTGAGTAGGAAGATTTGACTGGTTGTCCGGCAAGACACCAGCCGATCATTGAACCAGATTAAAGCCCTTATGAAGGCAGAATGCAGCTCAAGAACAATAAGACGGCATCTACGAGAGAAAGGCTTTAAAAACCATAAACGTCTTCAAAGGCCACGCCTCCTTCCACAACACGAAACAGGTCGGTTAAACTTTGCTGAGAAGCACCAAACATGGGACGTAGAAAATTGGACGAAAGTTTAGTTCTCTGATGAGAAAAAAATTGAACCTGGATGGTCCAGATGGCTTCCAATGTTACTGGCACGATAAGGATATCCCACTGGAGACATTTTCTACACGACACAGTGGTGGAGGTTCCATCATGATCTGGGGTGCTTTCTCCTTCCATAGAACAATGGAGCTTCAGATTATACAGGGACGTCAAACAGCAGCTGTCTACATTGGCATGTTGAAGAGAGCATCCTTATTGACTGAAGGCCCTCACTTTTGTGGAAATGACTGGATCTTTCAGCAGGGCAACGCTGCAATCCACAATGTTCACAGGACAAAAGACATTTTCATGGCGAATAAGGTGATTCTTTCTGACCATCCAGCGTGTTCGCCCGAATTGAACTCCATTAAAAATGTTTGGGGATGGATGGCAAGGGAAGTCTGTAAAAATGGACGTCAATTCCAAACAGTGCATGATCTTCGCGAAGCCATCTTCACCACTTGGAATAACATCCCAGCCAGCCTTCTGCAAACGCTTATATCGACCCAGCCAAAGCGAATGTTTGCAGTTACTCGCAATGACGGCCGTGTAACTCACTACTGACACCTCTTGTTGGGCATTTCCTACCCTGTTTAGGACTTCGTTTCAGTGTGGTCTTAAACTTTTGACCAGTTAGTATTTAGGCTAATTTCAGAGTGTTCACATTTTCCCTATTAAATGTAAAACAGTTTTTATTTTTCCTTTTCTTATTTTCATCTTTCGAAGCTCTACTCAAATAAGTGGTTGAGTCTTACAACGCAAAATGCATATTTTTTCTTTATGTTCATTGGCCTTAAGGTTTTGGCCAGCACTGTATATAGTGTAAAATCTACATACAGGAGACACTCACTGAATATGTGTGAAATGTTCTAATTCATCACTTAAGAAATATTCACTAAAAATGTATAATTAGTCCTAGTTCTACATACAGAACACACTCACTAAATATTTATGAAATGTTGTAATTCATCACTTAAGAAATATTCACCAAAGATGTATATATTGTCCTCTTTCTACATATAGGAGCCACTCACTAAATGTGTATTAAAAAATTCTAAATTATCACACAGGAAATATTTACTAAAGATGTATATTTAGTCATAATACTACGTACAGGAGACACTCACTAAATAGGCATGAAATGTTCTAATTCATCACACAGGAAGTATTCTCTAAAAATGTATATATAGTCGTTATCCTATCTACAAGAGACACTCATTAATACGTATAAAATGTTCTAATTTATTACACAGAAAATATTCACTAAAGATGTATATATAGTTCTAATTATACAAATATATGAAACAGTTATTAAAGATGTATATAAAATCTGGATCATCACGCAGGAAACACACCCACTAAATATGCATTAAAGGTTCTAATTCATTTCATACTAAACTTTCTATTTGGTGTAACACATGTTCTGATTCAGAAGATAGGGAATTGTTTCTAAACATATATCTAAGGTCCTGCTTCAGGGCATAAGGTTGATTCTTCATGGCCAGGTGGTCGGGGAGCTCTATTTGTAATCTGGGGTTCGCGTGTTCGAATCCCTGTCACACCGAACACGCTCGACCTTTCATCTGTGGGAGCGTTATAAGTGACTGTCAATCACACCATTCGTTGGCAAAAGAGTAGTTCACGAGTTGGCGGTGGTGACTAGATGACTTCCTTCGAGTTCTACACTGCTAAATTTGGGACGTCTAGTGTAGAGTGTCCTCGTGTAGCTTTGTGCGAAATTCAACAAACAAACAAACAGAAAGACAGAGGAAACAGTCTCTAAAGATGATATATATGATATATATATATAAAGTCAGATTAACCAGACAGATAACACTTATTAAAGATATATTAATGATCCTGAGCCATTAGAAACAACTCTGAATATGTATGAAAGATTTAGCAAACAGGGAACAGTTACTAAAGATGTAGTAAAGATCCTGATTCAGGACACAGGGAACAGTTACTAAAGATGTAGTAAAGATCCTGATTCAGGACACAGGGAACAGTTACTAAAGATGTAGTAAAGATCCTGATTCAGGACACAGGGAACAGTTACCAAAGATGTAGTAAAGATCCTGATTCAGGACACAGGGAACAGTTACTAAGATGTAGTAGGAAGGACAGTATGTGGAACAGATTCTGTAAAATTGCTTGAAGTGTGTATGTTTCCGGAACTTTCAGATACTCTGTATATAGAAGTATATGATAAACTCCTCATTCTAAACGTACTCTTTTACTCTTTAATTTATATACGAAATGTAATATCTCAAGGAATTGTTGTAGATGTTTCAAGTTGGATTTTCTAGCGTTCTCCTGCTATCTTAATTTTGAAGTTGTACATTATTTCGGTTTCTATTCGTAATCATGTGTACACTGAGGAAAATGCCAATGATACGTCATTCCAAAGACACCAAAAGACAGAAGACAATTACAACGTAATTGGTTGTAGATCCGAAGTTCAGCCCTTACAAAAACTCGCTCTCCATCTACTAAATTGTTCTTGTCACAACGAGTAGTTTAAATTGATTGTCACTCTTATAACGCACCCAAGATGACGCTGGAGGTCTTTACTGTGTGTAGTCAATCATTTAAAAATTAGGAACGACTAACGCAGATAGCTCTCGAATAGTTTAGCTCGAAAATCAAGAAGCATAAAGGTATATGTTGATCAGTATGCATGATCTTATGAGAGTCACACGTGTGAGCTAAACCTGCAAACAATGCAGTGGCTGCATGTAGTATATACAGATTATTCGAGCTGCTGGATACAGTATAAACACCTGGAGGTCTTATCGAACAGAACTAAGCAATCAAACGACAGACAAAGAAAGATACAGAGGTAAAGGTCCAGTGTGTACCTTATTCTCCTGACTAAACAACAACCAGAAAGAAGAGTTCTTGTTGTGATTAAACTCAAATACAAACCAGAGGTAGACAAACCTCTCTGAAACATGCGTGATTTGGTTTTGTTTGGTTCTTGAAAACCTAAAACAGTAAGTGATACACATTATTAATAGCTGTTCATATAAAGCAGAGAGAAACATTTAAACGCTGGAAAACATTAAATTCAAGTGAAACCTATATAGTCTGAAAAGCAGTGTATGAATCTACATAAATTCAAGTGAAACCTATATAGTCTGAAAAGCAGTGTATGTATCTACATAAATTCAAGTGAAACCTATATAGTCTGAAAAGCAGTGTATGTATCTACAATCTTGTGATTGATTAAGTATTAGCCTGTGTTCTACGCATGCGTCAGTATAATGATTATTTCGTGTAATATTCTTCCCACGTTTAAAAATCTTAAAAAATTTCGTTAGTAGAATCGTCCTTCGTCATTCATCCTTTAGATATCACTTGAACACAAAACCAAATGAAAACATCAAACTCTATGACATATAGAAGAATCGTCCTTCGTTATTCATCCTATAGATATCACTTGTAAACAAAACCAAATGAAAACATCAAACTCTATGATATATAGAAGAATCGTCCTTCGTTATTCATCCTTTAGATATCACTTGTACACAAAACCAAATGAAAACATCAAACTCTATGACATATAGAAGAATCGTCCTTCGTTATTCATCCTATAGATATCACTTGTACACAAAACCAAATGAAAACATCAAACTCTATGACATATAGAAGAATCGTCCTTGGTTATTCATCCTATAGATATCACTTGTACACAAAACCAAATGAAAACATCAAACTCTATGACATATAGAAGAATCGTCCTTCGTTATTCATCCTATAGATATCACTTGTACACAAAACCAAATGAAAACATCAAACTCTATGACATATAGAAGAATCGTCCTTCGTTATTCATCCTATAGATATCACTTGTACACAAAACCAAATGAAAACATCAAACTCTATGACATATAGAAGAATCGTCCTTCGTCATTCATCCTTTAAATATCACTTGTACACAAAACCAAATGAAAACATCAAACTCTATGACATATAGAAGAATCGTCCTTCGTAATTCATCCTATAGATATCACTTGTACACAAAACCAAATGAAAACATCAAACTGTATGACATATAGAAGAATCGCCCTTGGTTATTCATCCTTTAAATATCACTTGTACACAAAACCAAATGAAAACATCAAACTCTATGACATATAGAAGAATCGTCCTTCGTAATTCATCCTATAGATATCACTTGTACACAAAACCAAATGAAAACATCAAACTCTATGGCATGTAGAAGAATCGTCCTTCGTCATTCAATCTTTAGATATCACTTGTACACAAAACCAAATGAAAACATCAAACTCTATGACATATAGAAGAATCGTCTTTTGTTATTCATCCTTTAAATATCACTTGTACACAAAACCAAATGAAAACATCAAACTCTATGACATATAGAAGAATCGTCCTTCGTAATTCATCCTATAGATATCACTTGTACACAAAACCAAATGAAAACATCAAACTCTATGACATATAGAAGAATCGTCCTTCGTTATTCATCCTATAGATATCACTTGTACATAAAACCAAATGAAAACATCAAACTCTATGGCATATAGAAGAATCGTCCTTCGTCATTCAATCTTTAGATATCACTTGTACACAAAACCAAATGAAAACATCAAACTCTATGACATATAGAAGAATCGTCTTTTGTTATTCATCCTATAGATATCACTTGTGCACAAAACCAAATGAAAACATCAAACTCTATGACATATAGAAGAATCGTCCTTCGTAATTCATCCTATAGATATCACTTGTACACAAAACCAAATGAAAACATCAAACTCTATGACATATAGAAGAATCGTCCTTCGTCATTCATCCTTTAAATATCACTTGTACACAAAACCAAATGAAAACATCAAACTCTATGACATATAGAAGAATCGTCCTTCGTCATTCATCCTTTAAATATCACTTGTACACAAAACCAAATGAAAACATCAAACTCTATGACATATAGAAGAATCGTCCTTCGTTATTCATCCTATAGATATCACTTGTACACAAAACCAAATGAAAACATCAAACTCTATGACATATAGAAGAATCGTCCTTCGTTATTCATCCTATAGATATCACTTGTACACAATACCAAATGAAAACATCAAACTCTGTGACATTATTATTATGACATTATATTTACGACATTATTATTATGACATTATATTTATTGTGCCTTATTTATTGATAATCGTAATGAGACAATTTTGTTTTCCTTTAAATTTCAAATAATTTAGTAAAAAAAAAAGTCTCATGAACCGGTCAACTTGTGTTACTGATAAAACTGGGTTTCATCACACATGTAACAACGTATCTAGTAATATAATATTACTCTGAGCCTGCTGGGCTGCATAAGATTAATATTTCTGGCCGCTCCTGTCAAGTGGTCCTTCCTTGTTCACCAGGGTTTAACCAGTCCTGTGGTAAACTGCCCGTCCTAGCTCGACTTCCTGCCGATTCGATGATTTATCAGGCGGTATTCAGTGAGTAGAATCTCCCGCTCAGCGCCTTCCATGCCCCGCTGTCGACGGTGGGCTAATGGAGGTAAGAGCCCACGATGTGGCGGCGCCGGACTATGGCTACAGTTCTCATCATAGACGGCTATTATGTCGTTGATGAATGATTACTTCTTCATCGTTCTTAAAAATGTCAAACTAAATGTCTATACCTCAGTATCATGACACTTGGTCATGATGGGTCCGTGATGACCTGCTTTTAAACCTATCAAAAAACGTTCTCTGTTGGTATTCTTTAAAAAAAAATCTAGGGCAGAGGAAATTCCTGTTTTACATTTACCAACCACAGAGATATCAGTTCCGTGTATTGAAATAAGAATTTAAACTGGATGATTTATTCGATCAACATGTAAAAGTACTTAGGGTTTTAAAAATAACGTAAAACGAAGCTCGTCAACTCTCCAACATAACTGAGTAGGAGAAATTAATATTACACACAAGATGACTGCGATACGGCCGTACACTAATACTTTCAAGATGAAATGTCAGTCACCTCGTTAATATTTCTTTAATATAACTGTACAAGCACAACACTTTTGTATATTTGAAAACAAGTACCAGCCTAAAGCCTAAATGGCTTTAGTTATAGAATTTGTTTACATTCCTTCAATGAGTTATAGGATAGCGTGGTTTCTCTCAAACTGTAAAACATCATTCTAACTATAGGATGACGTGGTTCTCTCTCACACTGTAAAACATCATTCTAACTATAGGATGACGTGGTTCTCTCTCACACTGTAAAACATCATTCTAACTATAGGATGACGTGGTTCTCTCTCACACTGTGAAACATCATTCTAACTATAGGATGACGTGGTTCCCTCTCGCACTGTAAAACAGTTTTCTAACTATAGGATGAAGTGGTTCTCTGTCACGCTATAAAACATCTAGCTGTAGGATGACATGGTTCTCTATCACACTGTAAACATTGTTTTAACTATAGGATGACGTGGTTCTCTCTCACACTATAAAACAATAAAACATCGTTCTAACTATAGGATGACGTGGTTCTCTCTCACACTGTAAAACATCGTTTTAAGTGTAGGATGAAGTAGTTCTCTCTTACACTATAAAATAATAAAACATCGTTCTAACTATAGGATGACGTGGTTCTCTCTCACACTATAAAACAATAAAACATTGTTTTAACTATAGGATGACGTGGTTCTCTCTTACACTATAAAACGTCTAGCAATGGGATGACGTGGTTCTCTCTCACACAATAAAACATCTAGTTATAGGATGACATGATTCTCTCTCACACTGTAAAACATCGTCCTAACTATAGGATAAAGTGGTTCTCTCTCACACTATAAACCATCTAGCTATAGGAGACATGTTTCTCTCTCGGACTGTAAAACTGAACCAAGACTAAGATATAAATTGTACGATGACCAGGACAAAGACAGGTCTACTGAACCATGACTGACATATAAACTTTATGATGTCCAGGTCTAAGACAGGTCTACTGAACCATGACTGAGATATAAACTGTATGATGTCCAGGTCTAAGACAGGTCTACTGAACCATGACTGAGATATAAACTGTATGATGTCCAGGTCTAAGACAGGTCTACTGAACCATGACTGATATACAAACTGCATGATGTCCAGGTCTAAGACAGGTCTACTGAACCATGACTGAGATATAAACTGTATGATGTCCAAGTCTAAGACTAGTCTACTGAACCATGACTGAGATATAAACTGTATGATGTCCAGGTCTAAGACTAGTCTACTGAACCATGACTGAGATATAAACTGTATGATGTCCAGTGATGTCGAGAAACCCACTTGTTGAGAAATTTATATGCAAAAACGGCTCGTTTGGGTTGAGAAAATATTTTACATAGAAGAGCGAACAACGTTTCAACCTTCTTCGGTCATCGTCAGGTTCACAAAGAAAGAGGTAACTGACCGGAAGCTGACCACATGTTTGAAAGGGGTTGTGTAACTGTGTGTCGAAATGTCAGCTTCCGGTCAGTTACCTCTTTCTTTGTGAACCTGACGATGACCGAAGAAGGTTGAAACGTTGTTCGCTCTTCTATGTAAAATATTTTCTCAACCCAAACGAGCCGTTTTTGCATATAAATTTGTATGATGTCCAGGTCTAAGACTAGTCTACTGAACCATGACTGAGATATAAACTGTATGATGTCCAGGTCTAAGACAGGTCTACTGAACCATGACTGAGATATAAACTATATGATGTCCAGGTCTAAGACAGGTCTACTGAACCATGACTGACATATAAACTGTATGATGTCCAGGTCTAAGACAGGTCTACTGAACCATGACTGAGATATAAACTATATGATGTCCAGGTCTAAGACAGGTCTACTGAACCATGACTGACATATAAACTGTATGATGTCCAGGTCTAAGACAGGTCTACTGAACCATGACTGACATATAAACTGTATGATGTCCAGGTCTAAGACAGGTCTACTGAACCATGACTGACATATAAACTGTATGATGTCCAGGTCTAAGACAGGTCTACTGAACCATGACTGAGATATAAACTGTATGATGTCCAGGTCTAAGACAAGTCTACTGAACCAGTACTGAGATATAAAGTTTATGATTGAACTGGTATATTAATAAATACTATAAGCTACAACATGTTAAAGATATAATTAGTATCTCTTGTTTTCTTACTCAGATAACAGAAGAAATTGAACCCTTCATGATATTTCTATATCTATTTATTATTGGTCTGTTATCTAGCTTGAAACAGGAATGAATTAGCTGGCTTTGTTTTTTTTCCTCGTGCTTTGTCGTATCTTTTCTGTACAGTTCTGTTTATTGATTTCCTCCCCAAAGTGATTATAAAAACTTTTAATTAACCTGAACCATTATTACCCATTCATTTGTCCTCTGAATTGGCTTGTATATATCTAAAAAACCTTTGCATTGGTAAAAGCAATGAACAAAAAAACAGGGAACTCGTTAATTTCACAGTCATTCATAAAATATTAATTAATTATTCCTTCAAGTCAGCCGTATAGACAGTAAGAAGATGATAGAAAACAGCGACATCAAAAGTTGAAATAGAGAGACGATAAACTATTCATTTTGTAAATCCTAGTGAGATAAACATTTATGTGAAAATATTTATAATTGAACAATATGTTGTGGACTGGAAAAAGAGCCCTAAGATAACGTAGTGATAAGTATATGAAGGGTCGAATTTCATATATAGTTATTAAAACTGTAAGGAACACAAGTAGTTAAAGTGTTTTTTTTTATTATTATAAAGAAAACATAATTCGTAAAGACCAGGCGTTTCTTAATGGTTTGTGTCCCAGACTGGCAATCCGGTGACCCATTTTTCGCATATGGTTCTGCAAAATCGTTTATTGCAGTTTGAAGCAATGGATGCGTTATAAAAGTAACAGTCAAATCCATTATTCGCTTAGGGAAGTCCGAGAATAGGCATAGGGAACTGTTAACCAGCCTATCTCCTCATTAATATAACGCTTTAGAATTAGCGACGGTTAGCGAATATAGTCCTTCTGATACATGTCTGTATGATGAAGTACTATTTATACTCACTAGTGGCGCTGTTTCGGTTTATTTTCTATTTCACTTACAGATCGATTTTTAGGATTATTTATATATATTTCGTTTCAAGTGTCCAGTCTTTTCTTGGGTTTGACAGGGACAATTATACAAAAAATACAATACAATAGTGTGAGCTACTTCTAAGTAATTAATTATTACTGGACAATAAGTTGTCTGTCACTAAAGTAGGCGGAGCAATGGAACATTACCTCCTCTTATTTAGGGTTCATCCCTTTGTTTTATATCTACTGTATACTGTAAACGTCGAAGTGCCTGTTGAAAGGTAGAGATAGTGGCGTAAAGTTATTGGTTGAACTTTAAATCAAGGAAAACTGTATTTGTCAGCTTTTCCGTTGCTCTTCGTTCACAATTTGTCAGTTATTTATCAATATTTAGGGGTTTTTAATAATAATATGAAAAATAATACCGTATGAAAAATAATAATTTATCATATTAAGTATTGGTAAATTTTAAACAAAAAAGACAACTTTAAAATTGTGGATTTGTTTTCCTGGCTTTAAACAACGTTCTGTGTACGTATGTAAAATCTACTATTCAAGCCTTGGTCAGACTTCACTTTCTACTCTTCACAGACAAACGATATAATTCAAGATTAATTTTTACTGTTTACTTAGAATTGTTTTATAAAACATTTACCTCTAAACACTGAAATGTTTTGATAAACGCTCTAATTAAAACAGTTGATAATGTTTTGATTCATGCGACGTTTTGTACGAGTGCATTTAAATTTCCTAAGCCTACATCACACTAAGTGAGAATGTTAGAATCGATGGTGTCAGTTATCGCAACTAAATAAACGCTTGGAATTATGCATTTTATGAAAATAAACAATATTTTCACGCTGTAGATGATTGGATGATTGTTAACAGTATATTTTAACGCTGTTTGTGATTGGATGATTTTTTTCATGGAAGGCTAAATTTCCCACTGAGTCGTAATAGTTTTTACAATAAAGATGTCAAGCCGTAATGGTAGTAGATTAATGGAAGAATGACTGGTGTATATTACTTTCCAGATAAGTTTCTAGTAGGAAGGCTTATTGATTCATTATTACGGCCCCTGGGTGTGTAAGGAAGAGACACGGATGCGAGACGTACAGAGTGTAGAAAATGTTACTGTATTTAATAAAACCTGGTGAAACGTTCTCACTTCGAGTGGCCCAGACTTTCCACATCTCTGTTGTTAAACATTTTGATGAAATCGGATAATATTATTGCAGTCACGTTTCTAGTTAGTTTAAAATAATTTTTGCATTAACAAAATATTTAATTAATGAATAATTATTTCATTCTGTAATTGGTTTATTAAGACAGGAACTTCATTTGTTACCATATTTATAAGGAATATTTTGTCTTTATATAATTTGTTTTGAAATATAGCTACTTCATAACTAACCTGTATTAACCTTCTCTAATTTCAAACCAATAGCCTAGAACTCATGCACTACTCTTGTTTGCCTAAATTGTTAGATTTAACTGCCATATTTCTAACACACCTATGAAAGAGCGCAGAGTCGTTCATTATTGTTATTGATTGTATTGTTACGATGACTAAACGACAGATCCACACAGACTGTATCGGACTTGACCTGTTATGAGGAGATAAAATTAACACATCTAATTAACACACTACCATATAATACATATATAATACTACATATCAGCGTTTTCTTCAAATATTTTTGTGTTAACAACATCGTACCATTTTTAAAACAGAAGAAAAAGCGCTTTAAATTACCTGCGAAAAAATTCTTAATAAAAACTGATTACAATGGTAATGTTTTAACACCATTGAACCGTGACAGAATAAAAGTTATAAATATTTTAATGAGTTGATTTGACAGAATGAGAGTTATAAATATTTAAATGAGTTGATTTGTCAAAATTAAAGTTATAAATATTTGAATGAGCTAATTTGACAGAATGAGAGTTGTAAATGTTTGAATGAGTTGATTTGATCGAATAAGAGTTATAAATATTTAAGTGAGTTAATTGGACAGAATTAAAGTTATAAATATTTAAATGAGTTAATTTGACAGAATGAGAGTTATAAATATTTGTATGAGCTGATTGGTATTCTGAAAACAACTCGTGACGTTTTCAAAAGAAGTAGACAATCTATGAATTAACACTGACATAAACTAACACGTATGTGATAACTTTAGAAGTTGTTTTATTCTCCATGAATTCATTAATTTCTCTTTTAGGTTGGATTCACTGAGAAACAATATTCTTGAAAGTTTAATATCCTATTGTTAATATTGGTAAAACAGTATTTTATCAGAAAGTGTTTAAATGTATCGTTTAAATGTCTAGTTTTAATGTATGGTTTAAATGTCTAGTTTTAATGTATAGTTTAAATGTCTAGTTTAAATGTATCGTTTAAATGTCTAGTTTTAATGTATAGTTTAAATGTCTAGTTTTAATGTATAGTTTAAATGTCTAGTTTTAATGACTTTTCAGTCATTGAGCTTTACCTTGAAATTTAAAATTATTGCTGAACTTTAAAAATTATTGCAACGTGAATTACTTTGTATCTCATTACGAGAGCTGGGCGTGGTCTATTGCTTGTCATACCGGCATATAAATTTGAAGTTCTATAGTTCTCAGAAATACGTTCCGCACTTTCGTTTTTAAGTGTGTTATACGAGTGACGGTAAAATTCCATCATTCGTCTAGAGTAGCCCAAGAATTAGCGGGGAATACTGTTAATTAGCTGCTTACCTCTAGGATATAATTCAAAATTAGAGACGGCTTGCGTATGTATGTGTATGTACATAAAGCTACATATATATATGTATGTACATAAAGCTATATATATATATGTACATAAAGCTATATATATATATGTACATAAAGCTATATATATGTGTGTGTATCTTTGTATGTGTATGTATATAAAGCTATATATATGTGTGTGTATGTACATAAAGTTATATATATGTATGTACATAAAGCTATATATATGTATGTACATAATGCTATATATATATGTATGTACATGATGCTATATATAAGTGAGTATGTATATATATGTATGTACATAAAGCTATGTATATGTGAGTATGTATATATGTGTATGTACATAAAGCTATGTATATGCGAGTATGTATATATGTGTATGTACATAAAGCTATGTATATGCGAGTATGTATATATGTGTATGTACATGATGCTATATATATGTGAGTATGTATATATACGTGTACGTACATAAAGCTATATACGCATACGCGATATGTATATATATTACGCGTACGCAACAAAGCAGCTATGCATTACGCGAGTATGCATATTATGCGTATGCAACATAAAGCTGTGCATACGTGATATATGTATATATGCGTACGCAAACGTAAAGCTATGCATAATGTAAGGTAATGCATATATATGTGTACGTACACAAAGCTATATATATATGTGATATGCATTATATTATTATGTACATAAAGCTATATATATATATATATATACGCGCATGTATATATATAATATTGTATATACATAAAAGCTATATATATATACGCGTATGCACATATAATCATATTAATATTTATAACAGCTATATATATATATACGCGTACGCAACATAATAATATATATTATTATTATACATAAAACTATATATAATATATATATATATACGTAACATAATAATGCATACATTATTATATGCATAAAGCTATTATATATATACGTATTGATGCGCATATATGCGTACATGCAACATAAAGCTCATATATAATATTATTATGTTACATAAAAGCTATATATATATACAATATGCATCAGAATATTACGCGTACGTACATAAAGCTATATTATATATATATTACATATGTGATATATATGCGTATGTACATAAAGCTATATATATATATATATATACGTATTATGTATATATATATGTATGTATGTACATAAAGCTATATATATATACGTATTGATGTATATATATGTGTATGTACATAAAGCTATATATATATATATATATTTATGTGTGTATATATGTGTATGTACATAAAGCTATATATATATACATGTGTGTATATATGTGTATTTACATAAAGCTATATATATATATACATGTGTGTATATATGTGTATGTATATAAAGCTATATATATATATACATGTGTGTATATATGTGTATGTATATAAAGCTATATATATATATATATATACATGTGTGTATATATGCATGTATGTGTATTTTTTCCTCTCTTTCTTTCTTTCCTTCACGAAGCCCAATATAACATCCAAAGGTAGAGTGGGGCGAAGAGAAATGTGTTTCTAACGCCCCCTGTGACATTTGCCCTAAGCTTCGGGTCAGGTCATTTTTAGCTGAACTACGTACCAGGTAATTTGTTTTGATTTAACTAGTGCAGGTAGCCCTTTTATATCGAATGTTCGAATCAAGCAAATAAACTTGTATCATTAACTGTACTTGAACATTACAAAATCTATAAAGATATATCAAGGAAAAAATATATAAACATGTTATCAGAATGTACTGTCTAAGGCTTCAAAACAAAGGACCTCTGTATCTCTCGTCAGTAATAAAGATAAAAGATACCAGTTTTAGCTGTTATCACAAATTTTATTTTTCACAATCTACAGGAACGCAGTGTTCCTTTTCATGAAGTCGACAGTTAAGGTTCATTCTATCCTTGTTATATTTGTAATGATTTATTAGATTTTAATGTATTTTTTAAAAATATATGTCATGTCTTTCTTAGGGTCGCGGGCTCGAATCTCCGTCACACCAAACTTACTCGCCCCTTCATCGGTGGGGGCATTATAAAGTGATAATCAATCCCACTATTTGTTAGTAAATAAGTAGTCCAAGAGTTGGCGGTGGGTGGTGATGAGTAGCTGCCTTCCCTAATATTACACTGTCAAATTAAGGACTGCTAGCGCAGATAGCCGTCGTGTCGTTTTGCGCGAAATTCAAAACAAACAAACGAAAAAAAATGTATTTTTACTTTATAAACTTCTCTCCAAAGGCTCGGTAGAAAAATCGAAAGAATTATGACGCTGACCATCGGACTTCTGTACCCCTGGTGGACAGATTTGGTACATTTTTTCAGAATAACCAAAATCTGGTTTCAAATGTTTTTGGTTTTTTAAATAGTGAAATTACTGTCTTAATGAGGCAATAGTATATATATACCCTGATGTGAAACAAGTTAAGATAGACCTATCGAATGTTCATATGTTAGGAAGTAACGCTAAGCTGTTCTATCGTAATCAGATGTTCTGAGTTTAAAATCGAACAACAGGATTTATGAGCCCCGGTTTATGGCCTATCACCGTAGATCAGTCCAGTTGGCCAGGCTACCTCAGAAAATTAACCTTCAATGAACAGAATTGACGGACAAGGATGAAGTTTTGTCACGTATATTATGTTTCTAGAATATAAGCTATTACTAAGGCGTGTACCTCGTTCAATCTTGTTTCCCAGTCATCAGTGGGAAAACTAAGCTTTGCTCGGTAACTAAGAAATAGTTAAGTTTATTTACGAAAAGCGCCTCGCTGCGGGGGCTTATCTAACCCAAGATCACTCGGGTCACAATAGCTGCCGAGGGCATGGTATTTACTATTGACATCTTTTAATTCTCTGGCCTTTAAAAACCATTCGAACCAACAAACACGAGCTCGTAATTGAGATATCAGGAAACTAGCTAAGGACCCAGCGAAGCTTAGAGTTCCTTGCTGAATGTCTGATTGCTGTCCGACTTAATGGTTTTATGGCCCTATCTGCAGCAGAGAAAGACACTTTGTGTGTCGTCAGCAAAGCTGAGCAATAGCACCGTACCACACCTATACCCACTACCTGCTTTCTGTAATAAAACAACAATGCTGCCTGGTCACTCGCTTTTTAACAGGGAAATCTTTTCGTCTTTGTTTCCAAAAGATGTTCTAACAAACTCGTAGCTTGATTTCCTAGTTTTGCTTGGAAAAATTCTTAGGTTATTTGTAGAATCGACAAAAAAAAACAACCAAAAAACACACACACAAAACATGACTTTCCAAAGGTTACTCCTTCTAGCCAGACTCAACATTCCAACAATATTAAGTATCTATGTTATGAATACGTTAATACTGACGTTCTTAGATTTGCGCGCACGAAAAGATGTTTCAAATATACCATGGGATCATCATTTCTTGTTCAGTAGGTAGCTACTCAGTGTTACTTTACGTAATCTAACTCTAGTTAGGGAAGACAAGTTTCAAAACATTTCTTGTTCAGTAGGTAGCTACTCAGTGTTACTTTACGTAATCTAACCCTAGTTAGGGAAGACAAGTTTCAAAACATTTCTTGTTCAGTAGGTAGCTACTCAGTGTTACTTTACGTAATCTAACCCTAGTTAGGGAAGACAAGTTTCAAAACATTTCTTGTTCAGTAGGTAGGTACCCAGTGTTACTTTACGTAATATAAACCTAGTTAGGGAAGACAAGTTTCAAAACATTTCTTGTTCAGTAGGTAGCTACTCAGTGTTACTTTACGTAATCTAACCCTAGTTAGGGAAGACAAGTTTCAAAACATTTCTTGTTCAGTAGGTAGCTACTCAGTGTTACTTTACGTAATCTAACCCTAGTTAGGGAAGACAAGTTTCAAAACATTTCTTGTTCAGTAGGTAGCTACTCAGTGTTACTTTACGTAATCTAACCCTAGTTAGGGAAGACAAGTTTCAAAACATTTCTTGTTCAGTAGGTAGCTACTCAGTGTTACTTTACGTAATCTAACCCTAGTTAGGGAAGACAAGTTTCAAAACATTTCTTGTTCAGTAGGTAGGTACTCAGTGTTACTTTACGTAATCTAAACCTAGTTAGGGAAGACAAGTTTCAAAACATTTCTTGTTCAGTAGATAGCTACTCAGTGTTACTTTACGTAATCAAAACCTAGTTAGGGAAGACAAGTTTCAAAACATTTCTTGTTCAGTAGATAGCTACTCAGTGTTACTTTACGTAATCTAACCCTAGTTAGGGAAGACAAGTTTCAAAACATTTCTTGTATATACTCTTCGTATTCTCTATCTTTCTTTCTCGACGTTTCATCTGAATCGGCAGGCTTTTACTTGTGTATGGAAACACGTAAGTATAATATTAAATTGTACCCGAATAAGACACATAGTATAACTCCCCCTCCCCCCAAGATAAAACAGAACTCTTCATAATGTATAAAAACAATTGTTTGACAATTTAATGTATCGTATATGGTATATCAGCTCGTACAAACTGGAAAAGTGTATTGTTAAAATTCACCAGTGTAAAATTACGTGAGCATATGTATATATAAATATCTTTTATTTACTTGTTTGAAACGTTCAAGTTATACAATACTGAAGCACTTCTAATTTTTCTGAGGTTTTACCACGAAAGCAGACAACGTACTGGAATACTAAGTATCCAATTTACAGAAAGTGCAGAAGGTATCGTTTAAAAGATTCTCTATTTTGTTTTATACACGTGTTAAAAACATTTGTTGTTTTGATTTACACATTCTCAAGACATTCAGTATTAATTTATACACCACTTAAAATGTTCATTCTTTAGTTTTATACACGTGTTAAAGAGATTCACTGTTTTATTTTTATACTCATGTTGATGAAATTCACTGTTTTATTTTACACTCATGTTAATGAAATTCACTGTTTTATTTTATACTTGTGTTGATGAAATTCACTGTTTTATTTTATACTCATGTTAATGAAATTCACTGTTTTATTTTATAATCATGTTATTGAAATTCACTGTTTTATTTTATACTCATGTTAATGAAGTTCACTGTTTTATTTTATACTCATGTTAATGAAATTCACTGTTTTATTTTATACTCATGTTAATGAAATTCACTGTTTTATTTTATACACGTGTTAAGGTTTAGTTGATTTTAAATTTCACGGAAAGCTACGACGAGAGCTATCTCTATAATTTAGCTGTGAAAGATTACATGGAAGGTAAATATCCATAACCACCCACCGCCATCTCTTGGATTACTCTTTTACCAACGGATGGTGAGATTGACCGTAACATTATAACACTCCACTAGCGTAAATGGGGAGCATGTTTTGGTGGAGTGATGATTCGAACCGCGCCATGTTAACGTCAACATGTTTTAATCTGAATTACATATTTAATAGATAATTAAATCACATTAGGGTTACGTTCTCTCTGTGAGTATATTCAAATGTAACTGTAAAGAAATACAGTTAAAATGTGTCTTTGCTTTTCTGCTAGAAGCTGATTTTAAAAGGTTTCGAAGCCAAAGCTTAACAGGCACTTGAAAATATTCGAATTAATGCATTCACGTTTTATGATTACAACACTTACGTAAGCATGGGCCGTTTTACTGTAATTTATAGCAGTAATTTTTAGGCAATCAACCCATAACAATATAAACGATACTAAACGTATTCGCTAAAACGTTAAATATCATCGAACAGTTTTGAAAGAAAATTTGTTAAAAGTCGCATAAATAACCCAGCTTGAGGCGAATTATGCATGTTAAGATTTAGGAATGAAAGGTTTTGAACTTCTCACAGGAAATTATTCACCCACATAGAGAGCCCGCGACCTGCGTGTTGCTCGCGCTCCGTAGCGCGAATTTACCCGCAACCTTATTTCCGTAATTACACGTACCGTTTTCAAGCAGCGCCACTATAATTAAAGTCATCACTTACTGCTGTAGTCTACAATACAACTTGTCGGCTCTACAGTTGCCCTTCGTGTGGATCTCTCAACACGAATAAAGTACAATGTATTAGCTGCACTGGTTTGATACTCTGTTCGGTAAATACGAGAAACTTTTTTGTACGCCTTCACTCGTAGTTCCATCGTAAATTTGTTTATGTGCGACTTAACCGCGTCGTTCGAGCGAATAACAGCAAGCTAGAACTTAAAGATTATACCGATTGCTTGTTTAGAGTTGGCTGTTTCAGAATTAGAGCTCTTCATTCTGTCGATTGGGTGGAAAAGATGTGGTAATTATGCTCTCGCTAATCAAAGGTCTGCTAACGAGAGTTCTTCAAAAACTATATGTAGTTAATTGATTGGATTCATTGATTATACCGCGGTTCTATAGTATGCTATATTTTTGTCCTTGTATACATTAGGGTAATTAGTTCACTAATTAAACTTTTCGATTTAATGAGGCAGTTACTAGCCAGGTGGTTCACAGGCCAGAATGTATCTTACGTCAAACTCAATTACTTCTATATAAACAAATAAATGGACAACTATCACACGATGTGCATATATTCATACACCAGATGGACTTAAATGTTCCTTTATATATTTCAACAGTAGAATAAAATTATTATACTTCCTCAAAACTTGTAAACATTTCTAGTTATGAATAAAACTATGATATTTATATGTTTATACAGTTGTATAGTTGAATGAAACTATGATGTTTATATGTTTATACAGTTGTATAGTTGAATGAAACTATGATGTTTATATGTTTATATAGTTGTATAGTTGAATGAAATTATGATGTTTATAAATTTATACAGTTGTATAGTTGAATGAAACTATAATGTTTATATGTTTATACAGTTGTATAGTTGAATGAAACTATGATGTTTATATGTTTATACAGTTGTAGAGTTGAATGAAACTATGATGTTTATATGTTTATATAGTTGTATAGTTGAATGAAACTATGATGTTTATATGTTTATACAGTTGTATAGTTGAATGAAACTATGATGTTTATATGTTTATATAGTTGTATAGTTGAATGAAATTATGATGTTTATACAGTTGTATAGTTGAATAAAACTATGATGTTTATACAGTTGTATAGTTGAATGAAACTATGATGTTTATATGTTTATACAGTTGTGTAGTTGAATGAAACTATGATGTTTATACAGTTGTAGAGTTGAATGAAACTATGATGTTTATATGTTTATATAGTTCTATAGTTGAATGAAACTATGATGTTTATACAGTTGTATAGTTGAATGAAACTATGATGTTTATACAGTTGTAGAGTTGAATGAAACTATGATGTTTATATGTTTATACAGTTGTATAGTTGAATGAAACTATGATGTTTATACAGTTGTATAGTTGAATGAAACTATGATGTTTATACAGTTGTAGAGTTGAATGAAACTATGATGTTTATACAGTTGTATAGTTGAATGAAACTATGATGTTTATACAGTTGTAGAGTTGAATGAAACTATGATGTTTATACAGCTGTATAGTTGAATGAAACTATGACGTTTATACAGTTGTATAGTTGAATGAAACTATGATGTTTATATGTTCATACAGTTGTATAGTTGAATGAAACTATGATGTTTATATGTTTATATAGTTGTATAGTTGAATGAAATTATGATGTTTATACAGTTGTATAGTTGAATAAAACTATGATGTTTATACAGTTGTATAGTTGAATGAAACTATGATGTTTATATGTTTATACAGTTGTATAGTTGAATGAAACTATGATGTTTATATGTTTATACAGTTGTAGAGTTGAATGAAACTATGATGTTTATATGTTTATATAGTTCTATAGTTGAATGAAACTATGATGTTTATATGTTTATACAGTTGTATAGTTGAATGAAACTATGATGTTTATACAGTTGTATAGTTGAATGAAACTATGATGTTTATACAGTTGTAGAGTTGAATGAAACTATGATGTTTATACAGTTGTATAGTTGAATGAAACTATGATGTTTATATGTATATGCAGTTGTATAGTTGAATGAAACTATGATGTTTATATGTATATGCAGTTGTATAGTTGAATGAAACTATGATGTTTATATGTTTATACAGTTGTATAGTTGAATGAAATTATGATGTTTATATGTTTATACAGTTGTATAGTTGAATGAAACTATGATGTTTATATGTTTATACAGTTGTATAGTTGAATGAAACTATGATGTTTATACAGTTGTAGAGTTGAATGAAACTATGATGTTTATACAGTTGTATAGTTGAATGAAACCATGATGATGTTTATACAGTTGTATAGTTGAATGAAACTATGATGTTTATATGTTTATACAGTTGTATAGTTGAATGAAACTATGATGTTTATATGTTTATACAGTTGTATAGTTGAATGAAACTATGATGTTTATATGTTTATACAGTTGTATAGTTGAATGAAACTATGATGTTTATACAGTTGTATAGTTGAATGAAACTATGATGTTTATACAGTTGTATAGTTGAATGAAACTATGATGTTTATACAGTTGTATAGTTGAATGAAACTATGATGTTTATACAGTTGTATAGTTGAATGAAACTATGATGTTTATATGTTTATACAGTTGTATAGTTGAATGAAACTATGATGTTTATACAGTTGTATAGTTGAATGAAACTATGATGTTTATACAGTTGTAGAGTTGAATAAAACTATGATGTTTATACAGTTGTATAGTTGAATGAAACTATGATGTTTATATGTTTATACAGTTGTATAGATGAATGAAACTATGATGTTTATACAGTTGTATAGTTGAATGAAACTTTGATGTTTATATGTTTATACAGTTGTATAGTTGAATGAAACGATTATTGTTAAACGAAATGATGGCTGACGTTATGCTTTCATTTTCGATTGTTTGTGGCTACGGTTTGTTAACAACAGCTGAATGGATTTTGACAAAAGCTACTATACATTTGCACTAGAATCTAACTTAGAGATGATTTGTATATCACAAAATTTTTTTCCTATGATTTAATCACAAATGATCAGTACTAATAGAGAATATTATCCGTAATTGTTCTGCCCAAAGATGTTTTATTTTTTCTCATTAAAGATGGATATACTGAATAAATTTCTTATCTTTTTGAAATGCAAGTACGGTGAATGTTCAGAGCTGGATGTATGTGCTATACTTAATTTTACTGGATGTATGTGCCGCACTTAATTCTACTGGATTATGTGCTATACTTAATTCTGCTGAATGTATGTGCTATACTTAATTCTACTGGATGTATGTGATATACTTAAATCTACTGGATGTATGTGCTATAATTAATTCTACTGCATTTATGTGTTATACTTAATTCTACTGGATGTATGTATGTGCTATATTTAATTCTACTGGATTTATGTGTTATACTTAATTCTACTCGATGAATGTGCTATACTTAATTCTACTAGATGTACATGCTATACTTAATTCTACTGGATGTTATGTGGTACACTTAATTCTACCAGATGTATGTGCTATACTCAATTCTACTGGATGTTATGTGCTATAATTAATTCTACTGGATGTTATGTGCTATATTTAATTCTACTGGATTATGTGCTATACTTAATTTTACTGGATGTATGTGCTATACTTAATTCTACTGTATGTATGTGCTACACTTAATTGAACTGGATGTATGTGCTATACTTAATTCTACTGGATGTTATGTGCAATACTTAATTCTACTGGATGTATGGTCTATACTTAGTTTTACTGGACTATGTGCTATACTTAATTTTACTGGATGTATGTGCTATACTTTATTCTACTGGATGTATGGTCTATACATAGTTTTAGTGGACTGTGTGCTGTACTTAATTTTACTGGATGTATGTGCTATACTTTATTCTACCGGATGTATGTGCTACACTTAATTCTACTAGATGTTATGTGCTATACTTAATTCTACTGGATGTTATGTGTTATACTTAATTCTACTCATTGTATGTGCTATACTTAATTCTACTGGATTTATGTGCTATACTTAATTTTACTGGATGTTATGTTCAATACTTAATTCTACTGGATGTATGGTCTATACTTAGTTCTACTGCACTATGTGCTATACTGAATTTTACTGCATGTATGTGCTATAATTTATTCTATCGGATGTATGTGCTATATTTAATTCTACTGGATGTTATGTGTTATACTTAATTCTACTCGATGTTATGTGCTATAATCAATTCTATCGGATGTATGTGCTATACTTAATTCTACTGGATTTTATGTGCTATACTTAATTCTACTGGATGTTATGTGCCATACTTAATTCTACTGGATGCTATTTGCTACACTTAATTCTACTGGATGTATGTGCTATATTTAATTCTACTGGATGTATGTGCTATACTTAATTCTACTGGATGATATGTGCTATACTTAATTCTACTGGATGTATGGTCTATACTTAGTTCTACTGGACTATGTGCTATACTTAATTTTACTGGATGTATGTGCTATACTTTATTCTACCGGATGTATATGCTATACATAATTTTACTGGATGTTATGTGCTATACTTAATTTTACCGGATGCTATTTGCTACACTTAATTCTACTGGATGTATGTGCTATATTTAATTCTACTGGATGTTATGTGTTATACTTAATTCTACTGGATGTTATGTGCTATACTTAATTCTACTGGATGTATGTGCTATACTTAATTCTACTGGATGTATGTGTTATACTTAATTCTACTGGATGTATGTGCTATACTTAATTCTACTGGATGTTATGTGTTATACGTAATTTTACTGGATGTATGTGCTATACTTAATTCTACTAGATGTATTTGCTATACTTAATTCTACTGGATGTTATGTGCTATACATTAATTCTACTGGATGTATGTTATACTTAATTCTACTGGATGTACGTGCTATACTTAATTCTACTGGATGTATGTGCTATACTTAATTCTACTGGATTTTATGTGCTATATTTAATTCTACTGGA
The DNA here is from genome assembly GCF_004210375.1 of Tachypleus tridentatus. Classification (NCBI taxonomy): domain Eukaryota; kingdom Metazoa; phylum Arthropoda; class Merostomata; order Xiphosura; family Limulidae; genus Tachypleus; species Tachypleus tridentatus. Next base: position 155,146,669 of record NC_134832.1, on the reverse strand, counting down.
TGAATGTGCTATATTTACGTCTACTGGATATTATGTGGTATACTTAATTCTACTGGATGTATGTGCTATATTTAATTCTACTGGATGTATGTGCTATACTTAATTCTACTGTATTTATGTGCTATACTTAATTCTACTGGATGTTATGTGCTATACTTAATTCTACTGGATGTATGTGCTATACTTAATTCTACTGGACTATGTGCTATATTTAATTCTACTGCATGTATGTGCTATACTTAAGTTTACTGGATGTATGTGCTATACTTAATTCTACTGGATGTATGTGCTATACTTAATTCTACTGGATGTATGTGCTATATTTAAGTCTACTGGATGTTATGTGTTATACTTAATTCTACTGGATGTTATGTGCTATAATTAATTCTACTGGATGTATGTGCTATACTTAATTCTACTGGATGTATGTGCTATATTTAATTCTACTGGATGTTATGTGCTATACTTAATTCTACTGGATGTTATGTGCTATACTTAATTCTACTGGATGTATGTGCTATATTTAATTCTACTGGATGTTATGTGCTATACTTAATTCTACTGGATGTTATGTGCTATACTTAATTCTACTGGATTTATGTGCTATACTTAATTCTACTGGATGTTATGTGCTATACTTAATTCTACTGGATGTATGTGCTATACTTAATTCTACTGGATGTATGTGCTATACTTAATTCTACTAGATGTATGTGCTATACTTAATTCTACTGGATTTATGTGCTATACTTAATTCTACTGGATGTTATGTGCTATACTTAATTCTACTGGATGTATGTTCTATACTTAATTCTACTGGATTATGTGCTATACTTAATTTTACTGGATGTATGTGCTATACTTAATTCTACTGGATGTATGTGCTATACTTAATTCTACTGGATGTGCTATACTTAATTCTACTGGATGTATGTGCTATACTTAATTCTACTGGATGTATGTGCTATACTTAATTCTACTGGATGTATGTGCTATACTTAATTCTACTGGATGTATGTATACTTAATTCTACTGGATTATGTGCTATACTTAATTCTACTGGATGTATGTGCTACATTTAATTCTACTGGATGTATGTGCTATACTTAATTCTACTGGATGTTATGTGCTATACTTAATTCTACTGGATGTATGCTATACTTAATTCTACTGGATGCTATACTTAATTCTACTGGATGTATGTGCTATACTTAATTCTACTGGATGTTATGTGCTATACTTAATTCTACTGGATGTATGTGCTATACTTAATTCTACTGGATGTATGTGCTATACTTAATTCTACTGGATGTATGTGCTATACTTAATTCTACTGGATGTATGTGCTATACTTAATTCTACTGGATGTATGTGCTATACTTAATTCTACTGGATGTATGTGCTATACTTAATTCTACTGGATGTATGTGCTATACTTAATTCTACTGGATGTATGTGCTATACTTAATTCTACTGGATGTATGTGCTATACTTAATTCTACTGGATGTATGTGCTATACTTAATTCTACTGGATGTATGTGCTATACTTAATTCTACTGGATGTATGTGCTATACTTAATTCTACTGGATGTATGTGCTATACTTAATTCTACTGGATGTTATGTATGTGCTATACTTAATTCTACTGGATGTATGTGCTATACTTAATTCTACTGGATGTATGTGCTATACTTAATTCTACTGGATGTTATGTGCTATACTTAATTCTACTGGATGTATGTGCTATACTTAATTCTACTGGATGTATGTGTATGTGCTATACTTAATTCTACTGGATGTATGTGCTATATGTATATACTTAATTCTACTGGATGTATGTGCTATACTTAATTCTACTGGATGTATGTGCTATACTTAATTCTACTGGATGTTATGTGCTATACTTAATTCTACTGGATGTATGTGCTATACTTAATTCTACTGGATGTATGTGCTATACTTAATTCTACTGGATGTATACTTAATTCTACTGGATGTATGTATGTGCTATACTTAATTCTACTGGATGATAATTATGTGCTATACTTAATTCTACTGGATGTTATGTGCAATACTTAATTCTACTGGATGTATGTGCTATACTTAATTCTACTGGATGTATGTGCTATACTTAATTCTACTGGATGTATGTGCTATACTTAATTCTACTGGATGTATGTGCTATACTTAATTCTACTGGATGTATGTGCTATACTTAATTCTACTGGCTATACTTAATTCTACTGGATGTATGTGCTATACTTAATTCTACTAGATGTATGTGCTATACTTAATTCTACTGGATGTATGTGCTATATTTAATTCTACTGGATGTATGTGCTATACTTAATTCTACTGGATGATTATGTGCTATACTTAATTCTACTGGATGTATGTGCTATACTTAATTCTACTGGATGTTATGTGCTATACTTAATTCTACTGGATGTTATGTGCTATACTTAATTCTACTGGATGTTATGTGCTATACTTAATTCTACTGGATGTATGTGCTATACTTAATTCTACTGGATGTATGTGCTATACTTAATTCTACTGGATGTATGTGCTATACTTAATTCTACTGGATGTATGTGCTATATAATGCTATGTGCTATACTTAATTCTACTGGATGTATGTGCTATACTTAATTCTACTGGATGTATGTGCTATACTTAATTCTACTGGATGTATGTGCTATACTTAATTCTACTGGATGTATGTGCTATACTTAATTCTACTGGATGTTATGTGCTATACTTAATTCTACTGGATGTATGTGCTATACTTAATTCTACCGGTGTATTTATACTTATTTCTACTGGATGTATGTGCTATACTTAATTCTACTGGATGTATGTGCTATACTTAATTCTATACTTAATTCTACTGGATGTATGTGGTATATTTAATTTTTCTGGATGTATTTATACTTAATTCTACTGGATGTATGTGCTATACTTAAGTTTACTGGATGTATGTGCTATACTTTATTCTACCGGATGTATATGCTATACATAATTCTACTGGATGTATGTGCTATATACTTAATTCTACTTCTACTGATGTATGTGCTATACTTAATTCTACTGGATGTATGTGCTACTTAATTCTTAATTCTATACTTAATTCTACTGGATGTATGTGCTATACTTAATTCTACTGGATGTATGTGCTATACTTAATTCATCTAGATGTATGTGCTATACTTAATTCTACTGGATGTATGTGCTATACTTAATTCTACTGGATGTATGTGCTATACTTAATTATACTGGATGTATGTGCTATACTTAATTCTACTGGATGTTATGTGCTATACTTAATTCTACTGGATGTATGTGCTATACTTAATTCTACTGGATGTATATGTGCTATACTTAATTCTACTGGATGTATGTGCTATACTTAATTCTACTGGATGTATGTGCTTAATTCTACTATATGTGCTTAATTCTACTGGATGTATGTGCTATACTTAATTCTACTGGATGTATGTGCTATACTTAATTCTACTGGATTAATTCTACTATACTTAATTAATTACTGGATGTATGTGCTATACTTAATTCTACTGGATGTATGTGCTATACTTAATTCTTCTACTAATTCTATGTATGTGCTATACTTAATTCTACTGGATGTATGTGCTATACTTAATTCTACTGGATGTATGTGCTATACTTAATTCTACTGGATGTATGTGCTATACTTAATTCTACTGGATGTATGTGCTACTTAATTCTACTGGATGTATGTGCTATACTGGATTCTACTGATGTATGTGCTATACTTAATTCTACTGGATGTATGTGCTATACTTAATTCTACTGGATGTATGTGCTATACTTAATTCTACTGGATGTATGTGCTATACTTAATTCTACTGGATGTATGTATACTTGCTATACTTAATTCTACTAGATGTATCTATACTTAATTCTACTGGATGTATGTGCTATACTTAATTCTACTGGATGTATGTGTTATACTTAATTCTACTGGATGTATGTGCTATACTTAATTCTACTGGATGTATGCTATACTTAATTCTACTATATGTGCTATACTTAATTCTACTGGATGTATGTGCTTATACTTATACTGGATGTATGTGCTATACTTAATTCTACTGGATGTATGTGCTATACTTAATTCTACTGGATGTATGTGCTATACTTGGATGTATTCTATACTTAACTGGATGTATGTGCTATAGTTAATTCTACTGGATGTATGTGCTATACTTAATTCAACTGGATGTATGTGCTATACTTAATCCTACTGGATGTATGTGTTATACTTAATTCTACTCGATGTATGTGCTATACTTAATTCTACTGGATGTATGTGCTATACTTAATTCTACTGGATGCTATACTTAATTCTATGTGCTATACTTAATTCTACTGGGTGTAGGTGCTATATTTAAGTGCACTTAATGTTATGTGCTATACTTAATTCTATTAGATGTATGTGCTATACTTAATTTTACTGGATGTATGTGCTATACTTAATTCTACTGATGATGCTATACTTAATTCTATGTGCTATACTTAATTCTACTGGATGTTATGTGCAATACTTAATTCCACTGGATGTTATGTGCTGCACTTAATTCTATTGGATGTTATGTGGTATACTTAATTCTACTGGATGTATGGATGTACTGGATGTTATGCTATACTTAATTCTACTGGATGTATGTGCTATACTTAATTCTACTGGATGTATGTGCTATACTTAATTCTACTATACTTAATTCTACTGGATGTATGTGCTATACTTAATTCTACTGGATGTATGTGCTATACTTAATTCTACTGGATGTATGTGCTATACTTAATTCTACTGGATTCTACTGGATGTATGTGCTATACTTAATTCTACTGGATGTATGTGCTATACTTAATTCTACTGGATGTATGTGCTATACTTAATTCTACTGGATGTATGTGCTATACTTAATTCTACTGGATGTATGTGCTATACTTAATTCTACTGGATGTATGTGCTATACTTAATTCTACTGGATGTATGTGCTATACTTAATTCTACTGGATGTATGTGCTATACTTAATTCTACTGGATGTATGTGCTACTGGATGTATGTGCTATACTTAATTCTACTGGATGTATGTGCTATACTTAATTCTACTGGATGTATGTATGTTCTACTGGATGTATGTGCTATATTTAATTCTACTGGATGTATGTGCTATACTTAATTCTACTGGATGTATGTGCTATACTTAATTCTACTGGATGTATGTGCTATACTTAATTCTACTGGATGTATGTGCTATACTTAATTCTACTGGATGTATGTGCTATACTTAATTCTACTGGATGTATGTGCTATACTTAATTCTACTGGATGTATGTGCTATACTTAATTCTACTGGATGTATGTGCTATACTTAATTCTACTGGATGTATGTGCTATACTTAATTCTACTGGATGTATGTGCTATACTTAATTCTACTGGCTATACTTAATTCTACTGATGTATGTGCTATACTTAATTCTACTGGATTATGTGCTATACTTAATTCTACTGGATGTATGTGCTATACTTAATTCTACTGGATGTATGTGCTATACTTAATTCTACTGGATGTATGTGCTATACTTAATTCTACTGGATTACTTACTGGATGTATGTGCTATACTTAATTCTACTGGATGTATGTGCTATACTTAATTCTACTGGATGTATGTGCTATACTTAGTTCTGCTGGATGTATGTGTTATACTTAATTTTACTGGATGTATGTGCTATATTTAATTCTACTGGATACTTATGTGCTATACTTAATTCTACTGGATGTATGTGCTATACTTAATTCTACTGGATGTATGTGCTATACTTAATTCTACTGGATGTATGTGCTATACTTAATTCTACTGGATGTATGTGCTATACTTAATTCTACTGGATGTATGAGCTATACTTAATTCTACTGGATGTATGCTATACTTAATTCTGGATGCTATACTTAATTCTACTGGATGTATGTGCTATACTTAATTCTACTGGATGTACTGCTATACTTAATTCTACTGGATGTATGTGCTATACTTAATTCCACTGGATGTATGTCCTATTATTAATTCTACTGGATGTATGTGGTATACTTAATTCCACTGGATGTATGTCTTATTCTTAATTCTACTGGATGTATATGCTATATTTAATTTTACTGGATGTATGTGCTATACTTAATTCTACTGGATGTATGTGCTATACTTAATTCTACTGGATGTATGTGCTATACTTAATTCTACTGGATGTATGTGCTATACTTAATTCTACTGGATGTATGTGCTATACTTAATTCTACTGGATGTATGTGCTATACTTAATTCTACTGGATGTATACTTAATTCTACTGGATGTATGTGCTATACTTAATTCTACTGGATGTATGTGCTATACTTAATTCTACTGGATGTATGTGCTATACTTAATTACTGGATGTATGTGCTATACTTAATTCTGGATGTATGTGCTATACTTAATTCTACTGGATGTATGTGCTATACTTAATTCTACTGGATGTATGTGCTATACTTAATTCTACTGATGATATGTATGCTATACTTAATTCTACTGGATGTATGTGCTATACTTAATTCTACTGGATGTATGTGCTATACTTAATTCTACTGGATGTATGTGCTATACTTAATTCTACTGGATGTATGTGCTATACTTAATTCTACTGGATGTATGTGCTATACTTAATTCTACTGGATGTATGTGCTATACTTAATTCTACTGGATGTATGTGCTATACTTAATTCTACTGGATGTATCTATTCTGATGATACTTAATTCTACTGGATGTATGTGCTATACTTAATTCTATGGTGCTATACTTAATTCTACTGGATGTATGTGCTATACTTAATTCTACCAGATGTAAGTGCTATACTTAATTCTACTGGATGTATGTGCTATACTTAATTCTACTAGATGTATGTGCTAAACTTAATTCAACTGGATGTATGTGCTATATTCTACTGGAATTCTACTGGATGTATGTGCTATACTTAATTCTACTGGATGTATGTGCTATACTTAATTCTACTGGATGTATGTGCTATACTTAATTCTACTGGATGTATGTGCTATACTTAATTCTACTGGATGTATGTGCTATACTTAATTCTACTGGATGTATGCTATACTTAATTCTACTGGATATACTTAATTTTACTGGATGTATGTGCTACACTTAATTTTACTGGACGTATGTGCTATACTTAATTCTACTCGATGTCTGTGCTATACTTAATTCTACTGGATATATGTGCTATACTTATTCTACTATACTTAATTCTACTGGATGTATGTGCTATACTTAATTCTACTGGATGTATGTGCTATACTTAATTCTACTGGATGTATGTGCTATACTTAATTCTACTGGATGTATGTGACTGGATGTATGTGCTATACTTAATTCTACTGGATGTATGTGCTATACTTAATTCTACTGATGATGTATGTGCTATACTTAATTCTACTGGATGTATGTGCTATACTTAATTCTACTGGATGTATGTGCTATACTTAATTCTACTGGATGTATGTGCTATGCTATACTTAATTCTACTGGATGTATGTGCTATACTTAATTCTACTGGATGTATGTGCTATACTTAATTCTACTGGATGTATGTGCTATAATTCTTAATTCTATACTGGATGTATGTGCTATACTTAATTCTACTGGATGTATGTGCTATACTTAATTCTACTGGATGTATGTGCTATACTTAATTCTACTGGATGTATTTATATCTACTGGATGTATGTGCTATACTTAATTCTACTGGATGTATGTGCTATACTTAATTCTACTGGATGTATGTGCTATACTTAATTCTACTGGATGTATGTGCTATACTTAATTCTACTGGATGTATGTGCTATACTTAATTCTACTGGATGTATGTGCTATACTTAATTCTACTGGATGATGTGCTATACTTAATTCTACTATGTGCTATACTTAATTCTACTGGATGTATGTGCTATACTTAATTCTACTGGATGTATGTGCTATACTTAATTCTACTGGATGTATGTGCTATACTTAATTCTACTGGATGTATGTGCTATACTTAATTCTACTGGATGTATGTGTTATACTTAATTCTACTCGATGTATGTGCTATACTTAAATTACTGGACTGTGATGATATGTGCTATACTGGATGTATGTGCTATACTTAATTCTACTGGATGTATGTGCTATACTTAATTCTACTGGATGTATGTCTACTGGATGTATGTGCTATACTTAATTCTACTGGATGTATGTGCTATACTTAATTCTACTGGATGTATGTGCTATACTTAATTCTACTGGATGTATGTGCTATACTTAATTCTACTGGATGTATGTGCTATACTTAATTCTACTGGATGTATGTGCTATACTTAATTCTACTGGATGTTATGTGTGCTATACTTAATTCTACTGGATGTATGTGCTATACTTAATTCTACTGGATGTATGTGCTATAACTTAAATTTCTATGTGCTATACTTAATTCTACTGGATGTATCTCCTATTCTTAATTCTACTGGATGTATGTGTTATTCTTAATTCTACTGGATGTATGTGCTATACTTAATTTTACTGGATGTATGTGCTATACTTAATTCTACTGGATGTATGTGCTATACTTAATTCTACTGGATGTATGTGCTATACTTAATTCTACTGGATGTATGTGCTATACTTAATTCTACTGGATGTATGTGCTATACTTAATTCTACTGGATGTATGTGCTATACTTAATTCTACTTAATTCTACTACTATACTTAATTCTACTGGATGTATGTGCTATACTTAATTCTACTGGATGTATGTGCTATACTTAATTCTACTGGATGTATGTGCTATACTTAATTCTACTACTTACTTAATTATTCTATTAATTCTACTGGATGTATGTGCTATACTTAATTCTACTGGATGTATGTGCTATACTTAATTCTACTGGATGTATGTGCTATACTTAATTCTACTGGATGTATGTGCTATACTTAATTCTACTGGATGTTATGTGCTATACTTAATTCTACTGGATGTATGTGCTATACTTAATTCTACTGGATGTATGTGCTATACTTAATTCTACTGGATGTATGATACTTAATTCTATTGATGTATGTGCTATACTTAATTCTACTGGATGTATGTGCTATACTTAATTCTACTGGATGTATGTGCTATACTTAATTCTACTGGATGTATGTGCTATACTTAATTCTACTGGATGTATGTGCTATACTTAATTCTACTGGATGTATGTGCTATACTTAATTCTACTGGATGTATATGCTATACTTAATTCTACTGGATGTATGTGCTACACTTAATTCTACTGGATGTATGTGCTACACTTAATTCTACTGGATGTATGTGCTATACTTAATTCTACTAGATGTATGTGCTATACTTAATTCTACTGGATGTATGTGCTATACTTAATTCTACTGGATGTATGTGCTATACTTAATGTGCTATGTGCTATACTTAATTCTACTGGATGTATTTATACTTAATTCAACTGGATCTATGTGCTATACTTAATTCTACTGGATGTATTTATACTTAATTCTACTGGATGGATGTATGTGCTATACTTAATTCTACTGGATGTATGTGCTATACTTAATTCTACTGGATGTATGTGCTATACTTAATTCTACTGGATGTATGTGTGCTTAATTCTACTATACTTTAATTCTACTGGATGTATGTGCTATATTCTACTTAATTCTACTGGATGTATGTGCTATACTTAATTCTACTGGATGTATGTGCTATACTTAATTCTACTGATGATGTATGTGCTATACTTAATTCTACTGGATGTATGTGCTATACTTAATTCTACTGGATGTATGTGCTATACTTAATTCTACTGGATGTATGTGCTATACTTAATTCTACTGGATGTATGTGCTATACTTAATTCTACTGGATGTATGTGCTATACTTAATTCTACTGGATGTATGTGCTATACTTAATTCTACTGGATGTATGTGCTATACTTAATTCTACTGGATGTATGTGCTATACTTAATTCTACTGGATGTATGTGCTATACTTAATTCTACTGGATGTATGTGCTATACTTAATTCTACTGGATGTATGTGCTATACTTAATTCTACTGGATGTATGTGCTATACTTAATTCTACTGGATGTATGTGCTATACTTAATTCTACTGGATGTGCTATACTTAATTCTACTGGATGTATGTGCTATACTTAATTCTACTGGATGTATGTGCTATACTTAATTCTACTGATGATGTATGTGCTATACTTAATTCTACTGGATGTATGTGCTATACTTAATTCTACTGGATGTATGTGCTATACTTAATTCTAATTACTGGATGTATGTACTGGATGTATGTGCTATACTTAATTCTACTGGATGTATGTGCTATACTTAATTCTACTAGATGTATGTGCTATACTTAATTCTACTGGATGTATGTGCTATACTTAATTCTACTAGATGTATGTGCTATACTTAATTCTACTGGATGTAGGTGCTATACTTAATTCTACTGGATGTATGTGCTATATACTTAATTCTTAATTACTGGATGTATGTGCTATACTTAATTCTACTGGATGTATGCTATACTTAATTCTAATGGATGTATGTGCTTATACTTAATTCTACTGGATGTATGTGCTATACTTAATTCTACTGGATGTATGTGCTATACTTAATTCTACTGGATGTATGTGCTATACTTAATTCTACTGGATGTATGTGCTATACTTAATTCTACTACTTATATTCTACTTAATTCTACTGATGTATGTGCTATACTTAATTCTACTGGATGTATGTGCTATACTTAATTCTACTGGATGTATGTGCTATACTTAATTCTACTGGATGTATGCTATACTTAATTCTACTGGATGTATGTGCTATACTGGATGTATGTTATACTTAATTCTACTGGATAATTCTATGTGCTATACTTAATTCTACTGGATGTATGTGCTATACTTAATTCTACTGGATGTATGTGCTATACTTAATTCTACTGGATGTATGTGCTATACTTAATTCTTAATATCTTAATTCTACTGGATGTATGTGCTATACTTAATTCTACTGGATGTATGTGCTATACTTAATTCTACTGGATGTATGTGCTATACTTAATTCTACTGGATGTATGTGCTATACTTAATTCTACTGGATGTATGTGCTATACTTAATTCTACTGGATGTATGTGCTATATAATTCTACTGGATGTATGTGCTATACTTAATTCTACTGGATGTATGTGCTATACTTAATTCTACTGGATGTTATGTGCTATACTTAATTCTACTGGATGTATGTGCTATACTTAATTCTACTGGATGTTATGTGTATGTGCTATACTTAATTCTACTAGATGTATGTGCTATACTTAATTCTACTGGATGTATGTGCTATACCTAATTCTACTGGATGTATGTGCTATACTTAATTCTACTGGATGTATGTGCTATACTGGATGTATGTTAATTCTACTGGATGTATGTCTTATTCTTAATTCTACTGGATGTATGTGCTATACTTAATTTTACTGGATGTATGTGCTACACTTAATTATACTGGATGTATGTGCTATACTTAATTCTACTGGATGTATGTGCTGGATGTTATGCTATACTTAATTCTACTGGATGTATGTGCTATACTTAATTCTACTGGATGTATGTGCTATATAATTCTTGGATGTATGTCTACTGGATGTATGTGCTATACTTAATTCTACTGGATGTATGTGCTATACTTAATTCTACTGGATGTATGTGCTATATTTAATTCTATGTGCTATACTTAATTCTACTTAATTCTTAATTCTACTGGATGTATGTGCTATACTTAATTCTACTGGATGTATGTGCTATACTTAATTCTACTGGATGTATGTGCTATACTTAATTCTACTGGATGTATTTATACTTAATTCTACTGGATGTATGTGCTATACTTAATTCTACTGGATGTGTGTGCTATACTTAATTCTACTGGATGTATGTGCTATACTTAATTCTACTGGATGTATGTGCTATACTTAATTCTACTGGATGTATGTGCTATACTTAATTCTACTGGATGTATGTGCTATACTTAATTCTACTGGATGTATGTGCTATACTTAATTCTACTGGATGTATGTGCTATACTTAATTCTACTGGATGTATGTGCTATACTTAATTCTACTGGATGTATGTGCTATACTTAATTCTACTGGATGTATGTGCTATACTTAATTCTACTGGATGTATGTGCTATACTTAATTCTACTGGATGTATGCTATACTTAATTCTACTTAATTCTACTGGATGTATGTATACTTAATTCTACTGGATGTATGTGCTATACTTAATTCTTAATTCTACTGGATGTATGTGCTATACTTAATTCTACTGGATGCTATACTTATGTGCTATACTTAATTCTACTGGATGTATGTGCTATACTTAATTCTACTAGATGTATGTGCTATACTTAATTCTACTGGATGTATGTGCTATACTTAATTCTACTGGATGTATGTGCTATACTTAATTCTACTGGATGTATGTGCTATACTTAATTCTACTGGATGTATGTGCTATACTTAATACTCTACTGGATATACTTAATTCTACTGGATGTATGTGCTATACTTAATTCTACTGGATGTATGTGCTATACTTAATTCTACTGGATGCTATACTTAATTCTACTATGTGCTATACTTAATTCTACTGGATGTATGTGCTATACTTAATTCTACTGGATGTATGTGATGATGTATGTGCTATACTTAATTCTACTGGATGTATGTTATGTGCTATACTTAATTCTACTGGATGTATGTGCTATACTTAATTCTACTGGATGTATGTGCTATACTTAATTCTACTGGATGTGCTATACTTAATTCTACTGGATGTATGTGCTATACTTAATTCTACTACTGGATGTATGTGCTATACTTAATTCTACTGGATGTATGCTCTTAATTCTACTGGATGTATGTGCTATACTTAATTCTACTGGATGTATGTGCTATACTTAATTCTACTGGATGTATGTGCTATACTTAATTCTACTGGATACTATAATTCTACTGGATGTATGTGCTATACTTAATTCTACTGGATGTATGTGCTATACTTAATTCTACTGGATGTATGTGCTATACTTAATTCTACTGGATGTATGTGCTATACTTAATTCTACTGGATGTATGTGCTATACTTAATTCTACTGGATACTTAATTCTACTGGATGTATGTGCTATACTTAATTCTACTGGATGTATGTGCTATACTTAATTCTACTGGATGTATGTGCTATACTTAATTCTACTGGATGTATGTGCTATACTTAATTCTACTGGATGTATGTGCTATACTTAATTCTACTGGATGTGCTATACTTAATTCTACTGGATTATGTGCTATACTTAATTTTACTGGATGTATGTGCTAGACTTAATTTTACTGGAAGTATGTGCTATACTTAATTCTACTGGATGTATGTGCTATATACTGGATGTATGTGCTATACTTAATTCTACTGGATGTATGTGCTATACTTAATTCTACTGGATGTATGTGCTATACTTAATTCTACTGGATGTATGTGCTATACTTAATTCTACTGGATGTATGTGCTATACTTAATTCTACTGGATGTATGTGCTATACTTAATTCTACTGGATGTATGTGCTATACTTAATTCTACTGGATGTATGTGCTATACTTAATTCTACTGGATGTATGTGCTATACTTAATTCTACTACTTAATTCTACTAATTCTACTGGATGTATGTGCTATACTTAATTCTACTAGATGTATGTGCTATACTTAATTGTACTTGATGTATGTGCTATACTTAATTCTATTGGATATATGTGTTATACTTAATTCTACTGGATGTATGTGCTATACTTAATTCTACTGGATGTATGTGCTATTCTTATTTCTACTGGACTATGTGCTATACTTAATTCTACTGGATGTATGTGCTATACTTAATTCTACTGGATGTATGTGCTATACTTAATTCTACTGGATGTATGTGCTATACTTAATTCTACTGGATGTATGTGCTATACTTAATTCTACTGGATGTATGTGCTATACTTAATTCTACTGGATGTATGTGCTATATATAATTCTACTGGATGTATGTGCTATACTTAATTCTACTGGATGTATGTGCTATACTTAATTCTACTGGATGTATGTGCTATACTTAATTCTACTGGATGTATGTGCTATACTTAATTCTACTGGATGTATGTGCTATACTTAATTCTACTGGATGTATGTGCTATACTTAATTCTACTGGATGTATGTGCTATACTTAATTCTACTGGATGTATGTGCTATACTTAATTCTACTGGATGTATGTGCTATACTTATGTGCTATACTTAATTCTACTGGATGTATGTGCTATACTTAATTCTACTGGATGTATGTGCTATACTTAATTCTACTGGATGTATGTGCTATACTTAATTCTACTGGATGTATGTGCTATACTTAATTCTACTGATGATGTGTATGTGCTATACTTAATTCTACTGGATGTATGTGCTATACTTAATTCTACTGGATGTATGTGCTATACTTAATTCTACTGGATGTATGTGCTATACTTAATTCTACTGGATGTACTACTTAATTCTACTGGATGTATGTGCTATACTTAATTCTACTGGATGTATGTGCTATACTTAATTCTACTGGATGTATGTGCTATACTTAATTCTACTGGATGTATGTGCTATACTTAATTCTACTGGATGTATGTGCTATACTTAATTCTACTGGATGTATGTGCTATACTTAATTCTACTGGAATATACTTAATTCTACTGGATGTATGTGCTATATTTAATTCTACTGGATGTGTGTGCTATACTTAATTCTACTGTATGTATGTGCTATACTTAATTCTACTGGATGTATGTGCTACACTTTATTCAACTGGATGTATGTGCTACTGGATGTATATACTTAATTCTACTGGATGTATGTGCTATACTTAATACTTAATTCTACTGGATGTATGTGCTATACTTAATTCTACTGGATGTATGTGCTATATTCTTGGATGTATTCTTACTGGATGTATGTGCTATACTTAATTCTACTGGATGTATGTGCTATACTTAATTCTACTGGATGTATGTGCTATACTTAATTCTACTGGATGTATGTGCTATACTTAATTCTACTGGATGTATGTGCTATATTCTACTGGATGTATTCTAATTCTACTTAATTCTACTGGATGTATGTGCTATACTTAATTCTACTGGATGTATGTGCTATACTTAATTCTACTGGATGTATGTGCTATACTTAATTCTACTGGATGTATGTGCTATACTTAATTCTACTGGATGTATGTGCTATACTTAATTCTACTGGATGTATGTGCTATACTTAATTCTACTGGATGTATGTGCTATACTTAATTCTACTGGATGTATGTGCTATACTTAATTCTACTGGATGTATGTGCTATACTTAATTCTACTGGATGTATGTGCTATACTTAATTCTACTGGATGTATTTATACTTAATTCTACTGGATGTATGTGCTATACTTAATTCTACTGGATGTATGTGCTATACTTAATTCTACTGGATGTATGTGCTATACTTAATTCTACTGGATGTATGTGCTATACTTAATTCTACTGGATGTATGTGCTATACTTAATTCTACTGGATGTATGTGCTATACTTAATTCTACTGGATGTATGTGCTATACTTAATTCTACTGGATGTATGTGCTATACTTAATTCTACTGATGTATGTGCTATACTTAATTCTACTGGATGTTAATATACTTAATTCTACTGGATGTATGTGCTATACTTAATTCTACTAGATGTATGTGCTATTCTTAATTCTACTATGTGCTATACTTAATTCTACTGGATGTATCTATACTTAATTCTACTGGATGTATGTGCTATACTTAATTCTACTGGATGTATGTGCTATACTTAATTCTACTGGATGTATGTGCTATACTTAATTCTACTGGATGTATGTGCTATACTTAATTCTACTGGATGTATGTGCTATACTTAATTCTACTGGATGTATGTGCTATACTTAATTCTACTGGATGTATGTGCTATACTTAATTCTACTGGATGTATGTGCTATACTTAATTCTACTGGATGTATGTGCTATACTTAATTCTACTGGATGTATGTGCTATACTGGATGTATTCTATACTGGATTCTACTGTGCTATGTGCTATACTTAATTCTACTGGATGTATGTGCTATACTTAATTCTACTGGATGTATGTGCTATACTTAATTCTACTGGATGTATGTGCTATACTTAATTCTACTGGATGTATGTGCTATACTTAATTCTACTGGATGTATGTGCTATACTTAATTCTACTGGATATGATGTGCTATACTTAATTCTACTGGATGTATGTGCTATACTTAATTCTACTGGATGTATATGTGCTATACTTAATTCTACTGGATGTATGTGCTATACTTAATTCTACTGGATGTATGTGCTATACTTAATTCTACTGGATGTATGTGCTATACTTAATTCTACTGGATGTATGTGCTATACTTAATTTTACTGGATGTATGTGCTATACTTAATTCTACTGGATGTATGTGCTATACTTAATTCTACTGGATGTATGTGCTATACTTAATTCTACTGGATGTATGTGCTATACTTAATTCTACTGGATGTATGTGCTATACTTAATTCTACTGGATGGATGTATGTGCTATACTTAATTCTACTGGATGTTATGTGCTATACTTAATTCTACTGGATGTATGTGCTATACTTAATTTTACTGGATGTATGTGCTATACTTATTTCTACTGGACTATGTGCTATACTTAATTCTACTGGATATTTATACTTAATTCTACTGGATATACTGGATGTATGTGCTATACTTAATTTACTGGATGTATGTGCTATACTTTATTTTACCGGATGGATGTGCTATAATTAATTCTACTGGATGTTATGTGCTATAATCAATTCTACTGTATGTATGTGCTATACTTAATTCTACTGGATGTATGTGCTATACTTAATTCTACTGGATGTATGTGCTATACTTAATTCTACTGGATGTATGTGCTATACTTAATTCTACTGGATGTATGTGCTATACTTAATTCTACTGGATGTATGTGCTACAGTTAATTCCTCTTGGATGTATGTGCTATACTTAATTCTACTCGATGTATGTGCTATACTTAATTCTGATGTTATGTATACTTAATTCTACTGGATGTATGTGCTATACTTAATTCTACTGGATGTATGTGCTATACTTAATTCTACTGGATGTATGTGCTATACTTAATTCTACTGGATATATGTGCTATACTTAATTCTACTGGATGTATGTGCTATACTTAATTCTACTGGATGTATGTGCTATACTTAATTCTACTGGATGTATGTGCTATACTTAATTCTACTGGATGTATGTGCTATACTTAATTCTACTGGATGTATGTGCTATATATAATTCTACTGGATGTATGTGCTATACTTAATTCTACTGGATGTATGTGCTATACTTAATTCTACTGGATGTATGTGCTATACTTAATTCTACTGGATGTATGTGCTATACTTAATTCTACTGGATGTATGTGCTATACTTAATTCTACTGGATGTATGTGCTATACTTAATTCTACTGGATGTATGTGCTATACTTAATTCTACTGGATGTATGTGCTATACTTAATTCTACTGGATGTATGTGCTATACTTATTCTATTCTACTGGATACTTAATTCTACTGATGCTATACTTAATTCTACTGGATGTATGTGCTATACTTAATTCTACTGGATGTATATGTGCTATACTTAATCTACTATGTGCTATACTTAATTCTACTAAATGTATTTATACTTAATTCAACTGGATCTATGTGCTATACTTAATTCTACTGGATGTATCTATACTTAATTCTACTGGATGTATGTGCTATACTTAATTCTACTGGAATTCTACTGGATGTATGTGCTATACTTAATTCTACTGGATGTATGTGCTATACTTAATTCTACTGGATGTATGTGCTATACTTAATTCTACTGGATGTATGTGCTATACTTAATTCTACTGGATGTATGTGCTATACTTAATTCTACTGGATGTATGTGCTATACTTAATTCTACTGGATGTATGTGCTATACTTAATTCTACTGGATGTATGTGCTATACTTAATTCTACTGGATGTATGTGCTATGGACTGGATGTATGTGCTATACTTAATTCTACTGGATGTATGTGCTATACTTAATTCTACTGGATGTATGTGCTATACTTAATTCTACTGGATGTATGTGCTATACTTAATTCTACTAGATGTATGTGCTATACTTAATTCTACTGTGCTATACTTAATTCTACTGGATGTATGTGCTATACTTAATTCTACTGGATGTATGTGCTATACTTAATTCTACTGGATGTATACTTAATTCTACTGGATGTACTGTGCTATACTTAATTCTACTGGATGTGTATGTGCTATACTTAATTCTACTGGATGTATGTGCTATACTTAATTCTACTGGATGTATGTGCTATACTTAATTCTACTGATGATGTATGTGCTATACTTAATTCTAATGGATGTATGTGCTATACTTAATTCTACTGGATATATGTGCTATACTTAATTTTACTGGAGGTATGTGCTGTGCTTTATTCTACTGGATGTATGTGCTACACTTAATTCTACTGGATGTATGTGCTATACTTAATTCTACTGGATGTATGTGCTATACTTAATTCTACTGGATGTATGTGCTATACTTAATTCTACTGGATGTATGTGCTATACTTAATTCTACTGGATGTATGTGCTATACTTAATTCTACTGGATGTATGTGCTATACTTAATTCTACTGGATGTATGTGCTATACTTAATTCTACTGGATGTATGTGCTATACTTAATTCTACTGGATGTATGTGCTATACTTAATTCTACTGGATGTATGTGCTATACTTAATTCTATGATGCTATACTTAATTCTACTGGATGTATGTGTTATACTTAATTCTACTCGATGTATGTGCTATACTTAATTCTACTAGATGTATGTGCTATACTTAATTGTACTTGATGTATGTGCTATACTTAATTCTATTCTACTGGATGTAATTCTGCTATACTTAATTCTACTGGATGTATGTGCTATACTTAATTCTACTGGATGATATGTATATTTATACTTAATTCTACTGGATGTATGTGCTATACTTAATTCTACTGATGATGTGCTATACTTATGTGCTATATGTGCTTAATTCTACTGGATGTATGTGCTATACTTAATTCTACTGGATGTATGTGCTATAACTTAATTCTACTGGATGTATGTGCTATACTTATACTATAATTCTACTGGATGTGTATGTGCTATACTTAATTCTACTGGATGTTATGTGCTATACTTAATTCTACTGGATGTATTTGCTACACTTAATTCTACTGGATGTATGTGCTACTTTTAATTCTACTGGATGTATGTGCTATACTTAATTCTACTGGATGTATGTGCTATACTTAATTCTACTGGATGTGTATGTGCTATACTTAATTCTACTGGATGTTATGTGCTATACTTAATTCTACTGGATGTATGTGCTATACTTAATTCTACTGGATGTATGTGCTATACTTAATTCTACTGGATGTATGTGCTATACTTAATTCTACTGGAATGTGCTATACTTAATTCTACTGGATGTTATGTGCTATACTTAATTCTACTATACTTAATTCTACTGGATGTATGGATGCTATACTATAATTAATTCTACTGGATGTATGTGCTATACTTAATTCTACTGATGTATGTGCTATACTTAATTCTACTGGATGTATGTGCTATACTTAATTCTACTGGATGTATGTGCTATACTTAATTCTACTGGATGTATGTGCTATACTTAATTCTACTGGATGTATGTGCTATACTTAATTCTACTGGATGTATGTGCTATACTTAATTCTACTGGATGTATGTGCTATACTTAATTCTACTGGATGTATGTGCTATACTTAATTCTACTGGATGTATGTGCTATACTTAATTCTACTGGATGTATGTGCTATACTTAATTCTACTGGATGTATGTGCTATACTTAATTCTACTGGATGTATGTGCTATACTTAATTCTACTGGATGTATGTGCTATACTTAATTCTACTGGATGTATGTGCTATACTTAATTCTACTGGATGTATGTGCTATACTTAATTCTACTGGATGTATGTGCTATACTTAATTCTACTGGATGCTATACTTAATTCTACTGGATGTTGTGTACTTACTTAATTCTACTCGATGTATGTGCTATACTTAATTCTACTGGATGTATGTGCTATACTTAATTCTACTGGATGTATGTGCTATACTTAATTCTACTGGATGTATGTGCTATACTTAATTCTACTGGATGTATGTGCTATACTTAATTCTACTGGATGTATGTGCTATACTTAATTCTACTGATGTATGTGCTATACTTAATTCTACTGATGATGTATGTGCTATACTTAATTCTACTGGATGTATGTGCTATACTTAATTCTACTGGATGTATGTGCTATACTTAATTCTACTGGATGTATGTGCTATACTTAATTCTACTGGATGTATGTGCTATACTTAATTCTACTGGATGTATGTGCTATACTTAATTCTACTGGATGTATGTGCTATACTTAATTCTATTCGATGTATGTGCTATACTTAATTCTAATTGCTATACTTAATTCTACTGGATGTATGTGCTATACTTAATTCTACTGGATGTATGTGCTATACTTAATTCTACTGGATATATGTGCTATAGTTAATTATACTAGATGTATTTTCTATTCTTAGTTCTACTGTACTATGTGCTATACTTAATTCTACTGGATGTATCTATACTTAATTCTACTGGATGTATGTGCTATACTTAATTCTACTGGATGTATATGTGCTATACTTAATTCTACTGGATGTATGTGCTATACTTAATTACTACTATGGATGTTATGTGCTATACTTAATTCTACTGGATGTATGTGCTATATTTAATTCTACTATGTATACTTAATTCTACTGGATGTATGTGCTACACTTAATTCTACTGGATGTATGTGCTATACTTAATTCTACTGGATGTATGTGCTATACTTAATTCTACTGGATGTATGTGCTATACTTAATTCTACTGGATGTATGTGCTATACTTAATTCTACTGGATGTATGTGCTATACTTAATTTCTATGTGCTGGATGATATGTGCTATACTTAATCCTACTGGATGTATGTGTTATACTTAATTCTACTCGATGTATGTGCTATACTTAATTCTTCTAGATGTATGTGCTATACTTAATTCTACTGGATGTATGTGCTATACTTAATTCTACTGGATGTATGTGCTATATTTAATTCTACTGGATGTATGTGCTATACTTAATTCTACTGGATGTATGTGCTATACTTAATTCTACTGGATGTATGTGCTATACTTAATTCTACTGGATGTATGTGCTATACTTAATTCTACTGGATGTATGTGCTATACTTAATTCTACTGGATGTATGTGCTATACTTAATTCTACTGGATGTATGTGCTATATTTAATTCTACTGGATGTTATGTGCTATACTTAATTCTACTGGATGTATGT